>NW_012137080.1:4187335-4188500 GCF_000956105.1 Propithecus coquereli | reverse complement strand
TCTTAATAAAAGAGAATCAGGGGTTAAAAAAATGCCTTGGACTAGAGGGCAGAAGTTGACTCAATTAACCAGAAACAAGAACTACCCTCCCCCACCTCCCATTAACGTATGGGGTTAGGTACGACTATAAATTGTGTAAAACAAGAATTTTTTTTTTTAATGGGTTACGGCTTTGCAAGTCTAAATAGTAGAATAATATGAGATAATATGTGTAATTTTATATAAACACATCTATAAAATGGGGATAATATATTATCTACTTTACTTGGTTGTAATAGTGATTAAATAAATTAATAAATGTAAAGCAATAAGCAACGCCTGGCACACCCTTGTTTGTTTGTTTATTTATGTATTTATTCATTTTCAGTCATACATTTTATGGCACGACATTCCCTTTTACTGTTCTAAAAATAGTGTATGCGACTAAACTGCCTGCAATTCAGGGGCTTTTTGAGGGGAAAGACACTGCAAGAGAAGAGAAAGAAGAAAAATGATGAATTCTAGGAGTTTTTCTTTGAAGCTAAAGTCCTCCCTTCCACCCTTAATCTTCCCAAGAAGTTGTAGCAGAGGTCTCCTAAAAGAAGAGTTGCACAGAGGCCTTGAGGGTGTCTGAGGCATGACAGCATGTTTAAGACTAGACCCACCTACCCCCAGCCTGGCTTCGCACCCACTCCAGTGCCCTCAGTAGCGCCCTCCTCCCCTCCCCAGGCCAAAGATTCTGAATACCCGATATCCTTGCGACCAGGTTTTATAGCCTGAACCACACAAACGATTGGCCAACTGCACCCAGAGAATGCAGGAGAGCAACATGAGAGGATCGCCCTCTCTGTGCCTAACGTTGGGCAAGATTGAGAATGGAGAATCCGCCTGAATAACTCCTCTTTGAGCTTTAAGTTGCTGGGGAACCACTGTGAACTTGTTTGGATAGCTTTGGCTTGTTTACATGATCCATGCTCTTTTGTTATCACAAGATTTTTCTCTTCACCAGCATGAAATCCACCTACCTTTGCTCTTCATTTTTTTAAAAAAATTATGTATTTATTATTTCTTTTAGGCTGGAGTACAGTGGCACGATCATAGCTCACTGTAGCCTTGAACTCCTGGGCTCAAGCAATCTTCCCACTGTTAGGGTGGAAAGCCTAGTAGGTGCTCGCCACGTGGGTGG
>NW_012137080.1:4185887-4186920 GCF_000956105.1 Propithecus coquereli | reverse complement strand
TTGTCAGTTGAAACAGAAGCAGCTGTGGAGTAATTAGCAGGAGGCAGCTGGGAGACGCCAGGTTGTCCGTTTTTCTTGTTTTCTCTGCTCCTGGAGACTTGGTTATCTCTGAAACGTAGTCAGGCTTATCACAGCGATGTGATTTTGCCCCGGAGATATGGTTTGGGGCAGGAAACTAAGGCCTGGAGTTTGCCCCCCCTGCTGTCCATCCTGGAGCTTCTCAGGAACACCTAGAGGCTATAAAACAAATTCTAAAAGCAGCTTCTGGCAAATGTGAAGAGAAAGATTTACATTTCCTTTTTATCTGTTGGGCTCTTTTAGACGTTGTGAAAGCTGAACAGGCAGGGTACCTGCCAGCAGAGAGCAGAGAGAGAGTTTATAGGATTGATCTTTAGCTGTTATTAGGAAATTTCGGGATTAGATATTTTTCCTGTTATTTCAGCAAGGCCGCCCCCTTCTCCTGCCTCCGCCTCCCAAGTAGCTGCACTACAGATGCGCCCCACAGTGCAGGCCCCCTTGCTCTTCAGATGCCTCTTGCTCACTGGCTCTGGCCATCCTTTTCCGTAAATACTATCTCAGCATTAACAGGCCCCTCTGCGGCTACCCAGCAGGTCACTTAGTAAATTATCTTTTAGTGATAACTACACAGAAGGAGTACTCAGGAGCCTTAATTCAACTTACCTGTGTAAAGAAACTATTAAACGTTACAACCCAGTTCTGAAAGTACTATTATAAATCATCCTGGTAAGGAAGAAAGTGAAGAGGGACGTATAAAAACCAGAGCATCTACAGCTCTCCAAATAGTGCCTCTTTAGAGGAACGTAAGTGCAGAAATAACAAAAGATAAATCCCAAAGAGTTGTATCAACCGGTGAAACAAATGCCAGAGACTTAACTCCCTTAATATTCTGAGAATTGAGGAAAATGCTGCAGGCGACCAAAATCTGATTCTTAGAACAAGAAAATGAATATACAAAGCAGAGAATCACCATTTGGAGAATATGCATGCGCAGAAATGTAACAAATGGCAGAGA
>NW_012137080.1:4172311-4174552 GCF_000956105.1 Propithecus coquereli | reverse complement strand
GGAAACACAAAACAGTACAATCTTTCATATACAAACACACAGATACATACAAATAGATAGACCTTTCTAGAAAAAGAATAACTTTGGTGGAATATTTATAATTCTGTCCCCCAAAAGATTAGAGGTTATTTGAAATCTAGAATTCATATCAGACTGTGAGGTTAAACTCTAGGTAAACTTTTTTGATGAAGGGAATTTAACATGCCAGAAAGGATACCTTTCAAATTCAAAGGCAGCCATAGGTTATGAACCTATGACAATTGGGGTGATGATCAAATGGCTGAAATTCATTGCAATATAATCCAGGTAGTAAGCCTGGGTAGAGATGGGAGGTACATATTACAGAGAAAGTTCCCAAATGTTCGAATAACTCAAAAAGTTAAAGAAGAGCCCCAGACATATTGAATAGTAAAGGAGGAGTACCCTCAGGAAAGTAAATCTGCTACTCACCATTAATACTGCATGTAAGACCTATAACTTAAATGTTCTTATGACATCCAATGCTAAACAACTCCTGGCAGGTGAAGTGCTGCGCCCAGGTTTCAATTCTGTAGTTCCATCCATTCATTTGTTCAGTAGAGCATCTTCCAGTGCTGTGCCCCACACTAAGGCCAGAGATATAGACATGAAAGATACTCAAGGGCTTTGGGGCTGAAATAGGAACAAGAAAAGGAAAAAAAAAAATAGTGTGTTTGAGCAGGGTTCCATGCAATGCTAAGGGTTGGGATACAGTATAGAAACAGTAATAAAAGTAGCTAATATTTAGTATACACTTACATGCTGGCACTGTTCTGAACCTTTTGTATGTATTAACTCATTAAATCTTCACAACCTAAGAGGTAGGTATAATTATTACCCCCATTTTATGGAGGAGGAAACAGAAGTACTCAGTTTATGTTAATTGTCTAAGGTCACACCACATTTCCCATCCAAAGTTCAGGCTGCCTCATGCACAATAAGGCCAATGTCTGATCACCTCCAAGGAAGTAATAGACATCATCATCATCATCATCATCATCATCATTTCCATTAAGGACTTGACATGTGCCAGGCATTGTTATGAGTGATATATACTCATTGAATCCCTCACAACAGCTTGCTCTTTTTTTTTTTTTTAAGGTAGACTTTCTTAACATAATCTATTTTCTCAAGAAGTTTTAGATTTACAGAAAAATTATGTGGAAAGTACAGACAATTCCCACGTAGCATCCTTTTCCTCAACTCCCCCATCACACACACAGTTTTCTCAATTATTAATTGTGCATTAGTGTTATACTTTTGGTACAACTGATGAACAAATATTGACATATCACCATTAACTAAAGTCCATACTTTACATTAGGGTTGACTCTTTTGAGTTGTACACTTCTATGGGTTTTGACAAGTGTTTAATAGCATGTGTCCATCATTACGGTATCATACAGAATAGTTTCACTGCCCCTAAAATCCCCTATACCTCACCAGTTTATCCCTCCCTCCCTGCTTCCCCTTAGCATGAATGGTGTGGCGATGACTGATATTTTTATTTTCTTCATGGTTTTCCTTTTCCAGAATGTCATGTCGTCGAAATCATATGGTACATCGCTTTTTCATAATTGCTTCTTTCACTTAGCAATACACATTTGAGATTCCTCCGTGTCTTTTCACGGCCTGATAACTCATTTGTTTTTATTGCTGAATGATAATCCATTGTATGGATGTTTGTTTACCCATTCACCTATTGACATCTTGATTGTTTCCAACTCTTGGCACTTATGAATAACACTGTTATAAACATTTGTGTGCAAGTTTTTGTGTGGACATAAATTCTCAACTCATTTGGATAAATACCAAGGAGAATGATTGCTAAATCACGTGGTAACAGTATGTTTAACTTTGTAAGAAACTGCCAAACTGTCTTCCAAAGTGGCTGTACCATTTTGCATTCTCACCAGCAATGAATGAGAGTTACTATTGCTCCTCATCCTTTCCGGTTTTTAGTGTTGTCATTGTTTCGGATTTTCGCCATTCTAATAGGTATGTAAGGGTATCTCATTGTTGTTTAAGTTTGCAATTCTCTAATGACATAGGACATTGAGCATAGGACGTAGGACATTTATATATGTGTCATCTGTTCAGATCTTTTGTCCATTTTTAATTGGGTTAATGACCCCATTTTCAGATGAGATAACTGAGACACAGAGGAGCTCAACAACTTACCTAAGGTCACACAACTGAGCCCAGGCATGAGGGCTCAAAGTC
>NW_012137080.1:4170573-4172261 GCF_000956105.1 Propithecus coquereli | reverse complement strand
CTCAATTCTTACAGCTACCTGGAGTTAGACATTTTGAAACATGGGAGGAACATCATAAACCAAGGCACACATAGCTTACCCAGCAGAAAAAGGTAGATTCTTAGACCCAGAGAATCTGGCAGGCCATTATAACCCAGCTTCTTACCCACTGCGGGAACCATGAGGCTACACGAGGTCTTGAGAAAGAGAAGCAAACGACTTTGTTTTTAACTGGAACAGAGATCCCAGTCATTTATGTGCCAGGGAAAAAACTTACTCATGCAGGATTGTTCCTTCCACGTGCCCTTACTGCCTCTGCGCTTTCCAGCACCCCCAGAAAGATCACAGAGTGTCTGTGCTTTGCCATCACAGATTCTAGATCTTTTATGATGCAGAATTGGGAGAAGAGGTAAGATAAATTAGAACAGAAATGTGGGGTATTGGGAGGAGGAAATGAGATCTAAATTGAGACCTGAAGAAATTACTCATTCTAAGGGTCATTGCAGGGAAGGGGGGATTATGGGTCGAGAGGTGGTGTAGTTTAATCTAAGAATGAGAGGAGGCATGAGTGGAGATGTGTTTGAGCAGGTTCATGGGCTGATCACGTTAGACCTTGTTCGTTAGCCCTGTTAGAGATTTACTCTCTCAAAGAGCAAAAGAGGCCATTGAAGGATTTAAAGAGAGAAGTCATAGGATTAAGAAAGATTTCAGCTGCAAAGGAGAGAATATATTGGAATGGGCTAAACCTGGAGACAGTGTAACCAGTTGGCACTGATTGTAATGAACAATATTATGGAAGTTATGGGATATTTATATCTTTGTAGGAGGTATTTATACCTTTGCAGTGGGAGTAGGTAAATTGGGCAGAAAGACATGCTTTATATAGGCTATTGAAAAGTCATTTGAATATCTGGGATTTTAATCGTCTCATCTTGGATGCTGGCATCACACCAGTATCCAAGAGTCCTCCTTCCCTTATAATTACACAGGACCTATTGTGTGCAAGACACCCTGGGTAGAGTAAACTAGTAAAGAAATTTATATTATGAAAGATATACCCATTTTATTTTTGCAAAGTGCCTCTCTTCTAAGGAACAAAAAGTACTGTATAATGTTGTTTCATATGCCTACAAGTTCCCTGTGAAGCTGGGATAAACAACAATCACAGACTATTGACTCATTAACAGGATTGAGCATTCACAGACTAATTGATAAACTATCCAGAGAGGGAGCAGTCTCTCTTTTGGGGATTTTCCATGACTTCAACATTGATAAACCAAACGCATCCTCCAGGCTACCTTGAAAGATTAAGATTTATGTTTTAGACCTCTAAGGATCCATAAATCAAGAGGACCAGTGAACAAACTATGATTTAGCTTCTTTGTAAAAAAATATTTATGTATTTTCAGCCTGAGAATAATCACTATGGTATCAGCATACCTTGCATATATATTTTTCTTATATATTTTAGTTTGGAAGAAACTGATCCCAATTTTCATGCATTCACATTAATCATAATTATAGTCATGCATTGCATAACAACTGGGATAGTTCTGAGAAATGTGTTGTTAGGATATTTCATCATGCAAACATCATAGAGTACTTAACACAAACCTAGGCAGTATAACCTCCTACACACCTAGGCTATATGGTATAGCTTATTGCTCCTGGGCTACAAACCTGTACAGCATGTTATGGTATTAAATACA
>NW_012137080.1:4167254-4170523 GCF_000956105.1 Propithecus coquereli | reverse complement strand
AAAATCTGATTCTTAGAACAAGAAAATGAATATACAAAGCAGAGAATCACCATTTGGAGAATATGCATGCGCAGAAATGTAACAAATGGCAGAGAGTATGGAATTCCTCAAGGTCCCTTTGGCTTCTACCTTCTTTGTTAAAGAGAATAACATTTAAACTGGAATCAATTTTCCTCCAACAAAAAGAAGAAATTGAATCTAAGATATGGAAAAAATATATTAAGAAACTGTACAGCTAAAGTTAATTCAAGTTTCCAAGCCCCACTACATAAAAAATTAGAGGTACCGGAAGCCTAAACACAAGAAAATGTTTTATTTTGTTTGAAATTGGTAAGAAATGAATTATTTTGCAAACCACAGTTTAGCTTGATGCTCATTCTAGAAAAATTGCTGGTAGGTTATTAAACAGGTGGGTTGGGAGTGCCCAGAAAGGAAAGAATTCATCACCGGGAAGCAGAACGGCTAAATCAAGTGGAAAAAGAGAGAGGAGCAGGAGATGGTAGACGGAGAGAGAGTACAAGGGAAAATGTGAAAGCCTTTGACGTGGACCAAAAAGACTGCTGGAGGAAGTCGTCGACGAAAAATAGTCAGCATCTAGCACGTACCTCCAAGATACCTAACTACAGGGTCTTTTTGCCTTTCATGGTCTTTAAACTATAACTCTGTAAGTTATAGACAACTCGTAGCAATGCAAATTATTCTTGTCCAGAGACATGAAAATGAATTATTTTTGATGGCGTTTCAACTGATTGTCCTCCCCTACTGTTGAAGAAGCCAGTTTTACGTTTTTGAAGCAAATTCATTTCCTGATGACCTGTATGGCCTATGTAAGCGTCTGCTCTTTGGATTCTCCTTTGAATCTTTTTTTTTTCTTTTGTAGCATCTCTTTAAAAATATATCCTTTTACGGAGCCAGTCATGGTGGCTCAGACCTGTAACCCTAGCACTTTGGGAAGCTAGAGGTGAGAGGACCACTTGAGGTCAGGAGTTCGAGACCAGCCTGAGTAAGAGCAAGACCCCATCTCTACAAAAAATAGAAAAATTAGCCAGGAGTGGTGGTGTGCACCTGTAGTCCCAGCTACTCATGAGGCTGAGGCAGGAGGATCACTTGAGCACGGGCGACGGAACAAGAACTTGTGTCAAAAAATGTATATATGTATCCTTTTATGGGAGGATGGGAGAGGCTTCCAGGCAGAGGGAATAATTATAATGTTTTTAAAATATGGTATTGAGAATGAACGTGGCATGTTGGTAGCAAGAGAGGTATAGGAGTAGTAGGGAGGTGAAGCTTGAAGGGTAAGCAAAATTAAGGTCAAATGGGCTTTTTGATATAATGGAAGTGAAAAATGTATTATCTTAACAGCTGGTACCACAATTCCTCTTAGGGAGGTTTCTCTAATTTTTTGAGGCAGTACTTGGAGTGCTGCTTGGTGATAGAGCACAAGGCGTGAATGTCAGCGGGGACCAAGGAAAACATTTTAAGAGGTGGCTAAAGTGATCTTCCTAAAACAAAGAAAGAAATTTGCTTTAGCTCCTCAAAGGAGAGGGAAAGAGGAGAGTCAGGAATATGACGTGCAATTGGAGATCATGTAAGGTGAAGAGCCAGTAATCAAATCTGGAGTTGGAATAGCTAAAAGGCGTTTCAAAAAATGGATGCCTAATGCTCAATCTGACGTCATTCATTTGTGTAGGTGCGATGTAAACCCTTCCAAAATTAGCTTCGAGTCAGCTAATCTTACGGGCAAATTCTAGGGGATTCCATAAGTGTTTGTAGAACTTTAAAGGGAACAGAATGACATATCTGAGTTCCTGCATAGGCACAACCCACTAAAACATGAGCCCATAAGGGAGGCGCTGATGCAAAAGATGCACCCCACAGACACACAGAAATCTTAGGAACTCAGATTTCCTAGGATTTGAGGTGACCTTATTTAGCTCTCAATGGGTAACAGATGTACACCTGACACATGGGTTACATAAACTAAGCATAATGAGTTTCAACCTGGTCTTGGAAATAATAGAGAGCCACTATCATTCCAGAGGGGGCTGGAGTGCCGAGACAGCCATGCCTAGACGTTAGGAAATGACAAGAAAACAAGGGCAAGCAAGTGCTGCCTCGGGGTTGGGGGAGCAACAGGAGAAGAGTTGCAAATGACAGAGCGTCTTATTTTGTATATGTAGAAAAATTACTTTCCATGGGCCATTAAAAATAAACTCATAAAAGCTAAGACACAGAGCAGTGCTGTGATTGACAAAGTAACAGAAAAGGCCAGACAGCTGTTTGGATCACCGACTCATTGTTTCACACTTCTAGTTTCTAACAGGGGAAGGTCTAAAATTAGCTTCTCAAGTATTTTCAGCATTTAGGAAATCATATTAGCACTGGTGCATAGGGAAAATGGGAAATGACATGCAAACAGCTTCCTAGGGAGCACTGACATTTTTTTCAGAAATGGTTCGTGGAAGGACCATCTTTCTAGTTAACCACAAACACTTTTTGAGGATCAACTTATATCAGGATACTCTGACAGATCCAGCTGATTGAGAGTTCACTCAGCACTGAATAGCAAAGGAGAGAAAAGTCATCTTTTACTGGAGTCAGTTAGCGTTGTGGTTAAGAATAGGAGCTTTGGAGTCCAACAGAATCCAATTTCAGACCCAGCTCTACACCTTACTGGCTGTGTGATCTTGGGCAAGTGACTTAACCTCTCTCTGCCTCTGTTTTCATCTATAAATGAGGGTTAATAACAGTAACTTTCTTAAAAGAGTAATAAGCATTAAACAATAGCAATAAATGGCTAAGCACTTAATAAGCAATAATAGCATTTTATAGCACTTAATGCTTGCCACACTGTGTAAAGCACTTTGTATGTACTTTTTAATCCCTACAAGAACTCTGTGAGGCCAGGCGTGGTGGCTCACGCCCGTAATCCTAGCACTCTGGGAGGCTGACGTGGGAGGATCGCTTGAGCTCAGGAGTTCGAGGCCAGCCTGAGCAAGAGCGAGACTCCATCTCTACTGAAAACAGAAAACATTAGCCAGGCGTGGTGGCCTGTAGTCCCAGCTACGCGGGAGTCTAAAGCAGGAAGATTGCTTGAGCCCAGGAGTTTGAGATACAAGCTTGCATACATTGTTAAGTTGGTCTGTTTTCCCTTCATGTGGAAAAAAGATACTGAAAAAAAAATAGCCTGATAGTGAGAAGAAATTAGTGTGATATCTCTTAATATTTTTTTACTTTGATACAATAGTTTCAATACCTAATTGACAACT
>NW_012137080.1:4159956-4162458 GCF_000956105.1 Propithecus coquereli | reverse complement strand
CATATTAAAAAAAAATACCCATGGAAGGATTGGGGAGCAGCTGTGATAGGAGAAAAAGAAACTAACATTTTAATGAGCAATTACTCACTGCCACTCTCATGTATATACAGTATTCTATTTCTTATAATAATCCCAAGACATAAATGATTATTGAGAACTGAAACTATTAATAATAAAATTTCTCATCCCTCTGTTAAACAGTCCTGAGATTGGACATATCTGTGTGTTAACCAATACTGAGAACAAGCAAAAATACCTAGCTACTTGCTCTGGAAGGACAGGACCATGAGTCAACTAAAATAGGTTAATTCCAAGTTTAGCCACATGCTTGCCTCACTTGGGCCTACCAATCCAAAGGGCCAATAACTTCTGCCCAATCCAGGCTAGTTCTCCACTTTAAAATTATCTAGCCCTCACCCTAAATCCTATAAATATTCTCCCCAACTTCTTACTTCTGAGATATTACTACATCTCTGTCAAGGTGATGTTCGTCCTTACTACAATAAGTCTAACATGCTTAGATTTATTTTATCAATAGTTTGTTTTGTGTATTTTTTTTCTGGTGGTCTTTTGGAGAGATAATCGTCAATATTTTACAGATGAAGAAAATTGCCCAAACCCATACCAGCTATTATGAACTACTTTCTTGAAGAGCCAACTGTTAAACCCAGCTGTAACTAACACTGAAGTTCATATTCTATCCACTGATGTGTACATTTAGGCATAAGTGCTGGGCTCAAAAAAGGAAATACAGGCTTTTACTGTATATTCTCAGAAGTTTACAAGCAAACAACTTGAAAAGAGACAACAGCATTAAAAATGGCCATCTATAAATACAAGGGAAATTCAATTCCTTAAATCAAGTCAAAATTTATTTACTGCCATCTGCTCTTCACAGTGACACAGCAATAAAAGGCACAAATAAATGAGTCACAGACCATAAAAGAGTTGTCCAAATGAATCTCATAAACAGATGAAACAAATAAGAACTGAAGTCTGAGTACTGATTGATACCAATAAGTGAAGCTTAGAATTTTCCACACGATCCTAAGAAAATCACGTAAGCCTTCCTGGGTCAGTGTTCAATGTGCTCTATAATCCTTGACTTCTGGGGCCTGAGCATTGACGATTATTGACAATACAAAACATCAAATACAAATGCAAAAGTAGTTCTGTTTCAAGTGCATTGAAGATTCTTTGTTGATTTCAAAATGAAACAAAGTGAACAGACTCTGTGGGACACAGAGCCAGGCAGAGTTTGGTCAATAACCCCAGTTTGATTAGTTCTAAAAGGAGGGAGAGAAGAGGTAAATATCCCAAAGGCAGAGTCAGACAAAGGAAAACAATGAACCATTTGCCAGAAAATATAAGACACATTCTGGGTATACTGGCCAAGGGCTCCCAGCTCTGCAAGTGGGGTTCTAGGGTCAGGATGAGAAAGCTGGAGTCAGGGCGTGCTGGGCGTTGACACTCTGCTATTAAGGAGGGTCCAAAGGGACACAGATTAGAGGGTGGTGCAGACGACTTCCACAGCAGAGAAAGTTTGTTTCGACTCTTGGTCAGGTGACAAACTGTCATTATGAATATTTGTAAATGCAAATTATACTGTTGATGAATGAGTTAATAACAATAATAACAACAAAAATCATAGTGAATACTTTCATATAGCACTTGTTCTGTATCAGGCAGTGTTCTAAGCACTTTACATATATTGACTTATTGAAGTTCACCCTATGAGTACCTACGAGGTAGGCACTGTTAACCTTATTTTACATATGAGGAAACTGAGGCACAGGGAGATTAAGTGACTTGTCCAGGTCTCATGGAAATGACAAAGCCAGGGGGAATCAGTCAATGAAGTAGTTAACAATGCAGTCACTTGGGAGGCCCTGCCTTAGCAGGCAGAAATACATGCTATTTTCTGCTGTAATAATGTAGAAATATACTCTGCTCTCAGCAGTGTACTGCAGACCTTAGTATTGAGTGTTCATGAGTATCCACACAGGATATAGGCTTCTCCCCCTTGCTGAATGGCATTTTGTGCTCATTTATCATTTGCAAGGCACACAATTACCCACATTTTATCTGCAATTCATTTCTTATTGTATATATTTATGGGATCCAACATGATGTTTTGATATATGTATACATTGTGGAATGATTAAAAAAAATTCAAGGTAATTAACAGATCCATCACCTCACATACCTATCATTTTTTATGGTGAGATGAGATCATTTAAGATTTACTCTCTTAGCAATTTTCAATTATTATCAACTATAGAAACATGCTGTACAAGAGATCTCCAGAGCTTATTCCTGCTAACTGAAACTTTGTTTCCTTCGAACACCTGCCATTTCATTAGAACAACCTGGGTTGTCCTACTTAAACTGCTCCTGGAAGTGGATTTAGGTTACTCGGCTAATACTGATTCGTTTGGCACCAATGTTATCAAAAGAAAAATAACCGGGCCGGGCGCAGTGGCTCACGCCTGTAATCCTAGC
>NW_012137080.1:4157927-4159676 GCF_000956105.1 Propithecus coquereli | reverse complement strand
TGTCTTTTCACGGCCTGATAACTCATTTGTTTTTATTGCTGAATGATAATCCATTGTATGGATGTTTGTTTACCCATTCACCTATTGACATCTTGATTGTTTCCAACTCTTGGCACTTATGAATAACACTGTTATAAACATTTGTGTGCAAGTTTTTGTGTGGACATAAATTCTCAACTCATTTGGATAAATACCAAGGAGAATGATTGCTAAATCACGTGGTAACAGTATGTTTAACTTTGTAAGAAACTGCCAAACTGTCTTCCAAAGTGGCTGTACCATTTTGCATTCTCACCAGCAATGAATGAGAGTTACTATTGCTCCTCATCCTTTCCGGTTTTTAGTGTTGTCATTGTTTCGGATTTTCGCCATTCTAATAGGTATGTAAGGGTATCTCATTGTTGTTTAAGTTTGCAATTCTCTAATGACATAGGACATTGAGCATAGGACGTAGGACATTTATATATGTGTCATCTGTTCAGATCTTTTGTCCATTTTTAATTGGGTTAATGACCCCATTTTCAGATGAGATAACTGAGACACAGAGGAGCTCAACAACTTACCTAAGGTCACACAACTGAGCCCAGGCATGAGGGCTCAAAGTCCACACTCCTAATCACCGTCTATATTGCCTTTGGGATATAGGTTTTAGAGTTAAAAAACCATAGGACTCTACAGTTTTGTTGGTGTCTAACCTTCGGTAATTTATTTAATCTTTCTGAGCCTAAGTTTCCTCTTCTGTAACGTGAGGATAACAGGTCTCACTGTTGTCAGGAGGATTAAATGAGACAGAGCAGAGAACATGCTGAATTTGTTCTCAGCACACAGTAGCTGCCAATAAATGGCAGCTATTATTAGTCCAATGCCACATGAAAGAGAGGCCTATGGTAGCCATAAGAATTAGCTCCTGCCTGGAAACTAAAATAGACTAGTCTGGGGCTTTAAATTCTATAGAAACTCAGACATTTCTTGGTGAGGTTTTCATGATCAGATGTCAGCTGGCACTTCAGTTCCTTATACCTAGTGCATATGAATGATAAAGGGGGTTCTAGTTCTTTAAAGAAGAATGGAATTTTACCGTATTCAATTTCCCTTTTCTATTCGTCTTATCCTCCTGCTATCCCAGGGAAAAAAAGTCACAATTCTATTAACCTTGAAGCTAACGAAGCATGCCCGTAACCAGATGTGCCCTGCTCGCCTCCACTGAAACTGGAATGGTGGCAGAGAAGAAAAACATCCAGGCAACTGCACCTGATCTGAATGAATGATTCTCAGAGGATCCAGGGCTCCTTTGAAACCACGGGAGTTCTGTGCTGAGAGTGTCCTTAAGACTATATTTTGGAGAGAGAGAGAGAGAGAGAGAGAGAGAGAGTGTGCACAGGGGTGAAAGGATTGTGGGAAAATAGAGCATTATGGATGTAAGAATTTTATCACTAGAAGTAGAGGCAAACTGAATGAGCAGTTTCTGAAATTGTTTTCTAATAAAAGTGATCAAAAGCAAAGACTACAACTTCAAAGAGGAAAAAAAATCCCTAAAGAAACCTGATCTTCAGACCACCCACTTTATTCTGATGCTGTGGCATCTTTCTTTCTTTAAATCTTACTTTCTTTAAATAATGACTTTTAACTAATTTGGGAAATGTTTTTTTTTCTCATGACAGTTAACAAAGTTGAATAATTTACCTAAATATTTGAGATCAAAATCTAAGTGCTCCCCCTTGGTGATTCAAGTTTCCAGAACTTACCTGT
>NW_012137080.1:4156966-4157877 GCF_000956105.1 Propithecus coquereli | reverse complement strand
AGAATTATTTTTAGCTTTCTATATTAAATAAAAATCTTTCATTTGGAAAAATCTCAAATTTAAAGAAAAGTTGTGAGTAGAGTTCAAAGAACTTTTCCTCCTGGACCATTTGGAAATAAGTTGCCAACCCTATCTCCACCCAAATATTTTAGCATGTATTTCCTTCAAACATGAACATACTCCTACAAATCCACAAGACAATCATCAAAATCAGAAAATTAACCCTGATATTGCACTACAACTTTGTCCTCAGACCTCGATTGTCCCATTAATGTCCTTTATAGGTCCTGTTCAGAATCACATATTGCATTTAGTTGTCCTAGCTCTAGGCTTCTTTAGCCCAGAAGAGATCATCAATCCTTCATTGACTTTCATGGCTTTGACACATTTGAAAATTATAGGCCAGTTATTTTATAGAATGTATCTTAATGGGGAGTTGTCTTACATTGCATTTTCTTATGATTAAATTCAGGTTGCGCATCTTTGGCAAGAATATTACAGAAACAATGCTGTGTTCTTCTCATTGCAGGCTATCAGGTGGTACATTTTGACTGGTTCCTTTACTGATATTAGCTTTTATCATTTGATTAAAGTGATATCGGCCAGTCCGCTCCACTATAAACTTACTCTTCTTCTCTTTGTAACTAATAAATGTTTTGTGTTGAGGCACTTTGAAACAATGTATATAACCCATTCTTCCTATGATCCTATAATTCCTAGAGCACTTTCTTGCTCTCTCATTCAACAAGATGCTCCAAAAATTTTAGCCCAGTCATATCTCTGGAAACCCCTGGTTCTTTTTAGTAGAAAATGACATTTAAAACCCTGGGTGAAAGGTACGCTCATTTGTTATTGGGGAAGTTGCTACTGCAAAGCCATCTCTCTCTCTTCCTCCCTCTCTCTCTTCCTCT
>NW_012137080.1:4151427-4155581 GCF_000956105.1 Propithecus coquereli | reverse complement strand
AATCATTTATGTGGTCATAATCAAGATTTTCACATAATTTGCTTCTACTATAAGTAATTCCAAATTAGATAATTTTTCATGAGCCACAGAAGTCCCTATGTACATTTTTTTTTTCTATTTTTACTAATTTCAATTTGGAGAAATTTCACTGAGACAACAGTAACTGAAATAAAATCCCTAAAGCAATAGTTAGATTCAGAAACAAATCATGGATTTTTATGTGTTGTGTCCATGCATTGTAACAATGCTGCATATGATAAATCACTGTAATTGCTAAAATATTACAGGATATTTTCATTTCATCATATAAATCATTATCATATAGTAATTTTTGCCATCTTTTAAATCTATGTCTATATCCAAGATTTTATGTGAAGAATCAGGATCATGCTTCACACGTTATGTCTAGACCTACATATAGATAAGTTTAAGGGTAATATGAATCATTTAATATTGCAAAATGTTCCTCAGATGCCATGTGCAATTGTTGAGAGTAAGCAAGAAAACGGATGCTGGACAGTATTGAGATATAATTCATTACGCGAAAATGTATTGTATTGATATTATCTGAGAGGAAAGAATTGACAAGTTAGTTAATTTGTTTTTTTCCTCTTACCTAAGCACTTACATTGCTCAAATCCTTCCCTCGGAAACAATGTTTGTTTTTGAACCTTCACAACACTCAGACACAGTCACCTTTTATTTTGAGAACGTCGGGCAAGAGATGAAGGGTGAAGGCTGTTAGTCTTGAGGGGGGCTGTTTAGGATTACGGATCATGTCGTGCCACCGCTGAGACCATACCACAAGTGACACCCTGTCCATGGGTCCCTTAATAAATTTATAGTTTTGTGTTTGTGATAAATGGAGCCCTCTGAGGCATAAGGCCCAAGGCAAAGACCCCTTTGGTGGGGCTTAAGGACAGTAACGCTATACGGCTTCCACCACATTAAGGTCTGTAAGAGATAAAAGATGAAGTGATAGCCGGGCCCAGTGGCTCACGCCTGTCATCCTAGCACTCCAGGAGGCCGAGGCAGGAGGATCGCTCGAGGTCAGGAGTTCAAGACCAGCCTGAGTAAGAGCGAGATCCCGTCTCTACTATAAATAGAAAGAAATTAGCCAAAACAACTAAAAATAGAAAAAATTAGCCAGGCACGGTGGCACGTGCCTGTAGTCCCAGCTACCCAGGAGGCTGAGGCAGGAGGATCGCTTGAGCCCAGGAGTTTGAGGTTGCTGAGAGCTAGGCTGACGCCACGGCACTCTAGCCCGGGCAACACAGTGAGACTCTGTCTCAAAAAACAAAAAGGTGAAGTGATAAGACACAGCATGTTTCTTCATGCGACTTTGAACTCTAAATAGGGAGGAGGGAGAGTACCGGAATCCATAAAGGAAAGAAACACAATGAGACAGAAAGCTGCCCACACGTCCAGAGATAGGAGGCCCTCGATACCCACCCATGATATCCCCACGAGTCCCGGACTGCCCCAAGGGGCAGGGACAGTTACAACAGCCTTGGAGCCCCGCAAAGCACCTGGCGTAAAGTCAATGCACAATAAATGCTGAGGATGAGAGAAGGCAGCATGTGGCCCCTCAGCTGATGAACTCAAACTTCTGATGCCTTCACGTAAGTTCTGGCCCCATTTGCCCTCCACTTCTCTCTCTCCCCTGCCTGCCCACAGGTTTGTCCCTCTCACCCCTTCTCGTCCTTCGCAGGCACACTCTGAGAAGTTAACCTTATCCACTCTCTTAGGTTTAAGCCATCGATGCATATTTGATATTTTTTCTCCCATTTGAATTTCTTTTAATTAGTATTAATATTTCCCATGGGAATGTTGTACATACTCATATACACATTGAACTGACATTAGGGATTTTTTTTCCTGTGCATCCTATGTGATATCATTTCCGTTTAATAAGTTTCTGACAAGAAGTGGGTCACAGTCATCTCTTTTCCAACAGAGCAACATTTTTGAGGTGACTTTCTGGGCGCATTAAAAACAGGAAGTCAATCATGCTCAGTAAATGAAGAGAAAGGAAACAGTGTGAAATGAACCCAAATTGTTATTCATCTGTTTTGGAACAGGGAGAGGTACTGTATATGCACGAACATTCCCAGGCATGCTCTAATTCACCCTCTTAAATGCCTGATATTTTATGCTATCTTGGTTTAGCTCTGCTAGCTTTAATTATGATCAGATGCTGAGAGTCAAGATATAATCCAGATAGCTGGACCCACGAAGTTCACGGTACCATACGAGGTCCTCGGAACACAGCGTACAGAAGAGCCAGTCCTCTTCTCACGAAGTTCATAATCTAAGAGGAAAGGAAGTAGGAACATACAATTACAGTAACTACAAAATGAATAGGTCAAAGACTGCATTTGCAAATTAGAGAACGGGTTGAATAAATTCAAGTCCTACCTAAACACTGGTTTGCACAAAAGCACACAGAAAAGGAAAGAAAGAAGCCAATTGAGATCATAATACATTCAATTTAACTTTTTAATTGAAGTAAAATTTACTCACAGTGAAATGCACAGATCTTAAGTATACAATTCAATGTATTTTAACAAACATACGTACACTTAACAATGTATCAATCATGATACAGAATATTTCCATTACCCCAGGAAGTTCATTAACATCTATAGGATCTATATAGTGATATCCCTCTTTCATTCCCTACTTTAGTAATCTGTGTTTTCTCTCCATTTTTCTTGGTCAGTCAACTTTATTATTCCTTTCAAAGCACCAACTTTTAGCTGTTATTCTCCATTGTTTGCACATTTTTTATTATTGATGTCTGCTCATTATTATTTTCTTTCTTGTCCTTTTTTGGCTTTAATTCACTCCTCTTTTTCTAGCTTCTTAAGTTAGAAAGTGAGACAACTGATCTGAGACCTCTCCTGTTTTCTAATGTAAGCATTTAAAACAAATAAATTACCATCTAAACATTTTCCCATAACATTTGATGTGCTATTTTTTATTATCACTCAGTTTGAAATATTTTCTAGTTTCCTTTATGATTTTTATCTTTGACACATGGGTTACACAGAAGTTGTTGTTTAATTATCTGTGAATGTTTTTAGATATTTTATTTGTAATTGATTTCTAATTTAACTCTACTATGTTCTGAGAATATATTTTGTAATATTTCGATCTTTTGAAATTTACTGAGAATTATTTTATGACCTGGCATATAGTGTAACTTGTCAACCATTCCATATTCAGTCCAAAAGAATACATATTCTGTAGTTGTTGGATAAAATATTCTATAAATTTTAATCCAGGTCAAATTAGTTGACCTATCCTTTATGACCTTATTACTTTTTGTCTACTAGTTTTATCCACTGGTTATAGCAATTATGGAGAGAGAGGTGTTAAAAATTGTGGATTTGTATATTTCTCCTGTTCTGTCAATTTTACCTCATGTATTTTGAAGTCTTATTACTAGCTTTATAGACATTTAAGTTTTAATCTCTTCCTGCTGAATTAATCCTTTCATTATAATAAAATGTCCCTTTTTATCTCTGGTGATAGTCCTTGTCTCAAAGTCTACTTTGTTTGATTTTAGTGTAATCACACCTGCTTTCTTATGCTTACTGCTTACCTGTTATATCTTTTCCCATCCTTTTGCTTTGAATTTACCTGTGTGTTTATGTTTTAAGTGCATTCTCTTGAGTCTTTTTAAAATCCAATCTGATAATCTTTGCCTTTTAATTGAAGTATTTAATCCATTTACAGTGAATGTGATTATTGAGATTGAGTTTACCATCTTGCTTTTATAATAGTTTTCTCTATGTCCCATTTGTTATTTCCTCTCCTCAACCTTTTTCTTTTTCTTTTGACTAAATAGAATATTTTTAACATTACATTTCAATTCTTCTATTGGTTTTTTAAGATACACATCTTTGAATTATTTTCAGTGGTTGTTCTGGGGATTATAACATGAACCTTGAACTTACTACAGTCTAATCAGGGTGAATATTGCACAAATGAAATGTAAGACAGTACAATTTCTTTCCTATCTCTTCATATTTTGTTCCATTTTTGTGGTATACTTTATTGCTATATATGTTACAAATCTCACTATGTAATGTTACTATTTTTGCTTTAAATAATATTTTTAAGAAATTAATAAGTCTAATGTGTATAAT
>NW_012137080.1:4150870-4151377 GCF_000956105.1 Propithecus coquereli | reverse complement strand
TCTCCCATTATTGCTGCCATGTCTCCCCTGCCTAGAGGCCTTCTCTCTCCTGCCAGGCTCTGAAACTGCTCGCCAGGCTGCCCCACACCTGGTCCCCTTTCCAATCCGCTTGAGCTCTGGCACTCCCAGCGGGGGTGGCCCTCTGATGAATGCCCTCCCCACCCAGTCAGGCTCTGACCCCTACGCATGGATGGCCTCTTCCTCCCACGTGGGCTCTGACTCACCACATTGGGTTGACTCTTGCAAGGATGCTCCTCACAAAGCGCTTGGGATCTTGTTCCCCCTCCAGGCCATCCTCCCTGTGATGTGATGCCCACCTGGCTCTGTTTTACCTCCTGACTTTACCACTGAAATTTCAGAAAGGGGAAGGGAAAGAAAAGGGCAAAGGACGCCAATTGATACATTTGCAAATACCATTTAAAAACATGGAAATTGTTCAGAAGAAAAGCAAATCACCAGAAACTTCCATTTCAAACTGCTAGAAAAAGATTTTCAGTAAATCAAAGC
>NW_012137080.1:4138354-4146440 GCF_000956105.1 Propithecus coquereli | reverse complement strand
TTCATATTTTGTTCCATTTTTGTGGTATACTTTATTGCTATATATGTTACAAATCTCACTATGTAATGTTACTATTTTTGCTTTAAATAATATTTTTAAGAAATTAATAAGTCTAATGTGTATAATCGGAATTACAGAAAGACAGAAGAGAGTTAATGGAGCAAAAAATACATTTGAAGAAACAATTGACAAAAACTTCACAAATTTTGTGAAAAATATATACAGGTTGAGCATTCCAAATCCAAAAATCTAAAATCCAAAATGCTCTAAAATCCAAATTGTTTTGAGTGCTGATATGATGCTCAAATGATTGGCTCACTAGAGCATTTTGGATTTCAGATTTTTGGATTTAGGATGCTCAACTGATAAGTATAATGCAAATATTCAAAAATCCAAAACACTCTTGTCCCAAGCATTTCTGATAAGGATAGATATGTATTTAACTAAGCTTAGGATTCACTAAACATACACATATACGCACACCAAGTGCATAAGAATCAAACAGATAAAAAGGAAAAATAAAATTCTTAAGGCAGCCCGAGAAAAAGAGACATATTACATACAGGGGAATAATGGTAAGAAAGACAGCTAATTTCTCATTAGAAACAATGGAGGCCAGAAGACATTGAACACCTCTTAAAATACTGAAAAGAAATAAGAAAAGGCTACTAGCAGAAAATTATAAATGCATCAAAAATGTGTTTAAAAAATGAGTGAAAGTCTGATTTCCCATATTTATGATGTGAAGTATTCAAGCAAATCATTCCACAGAGAACAATTAGGAAATCTGAACAAAATATTTTTTTTGAAAGATAACTACTTAAAGGCATTCAAAAGTGACCAGAAGCAGGCAGAAACCAGAGGCAAGTTTACACTTGAAAATCCACATCTGAAATGGTAAGAGTTGTGAATTTTTGATGGTTTTGCCTTAGGATGTGCCCCCAAACTTCTACCTCTAGAAGCAAAAATCTAAAGCTTTGCCCACTCAGTGTGACAGAGAACATAGTTCCCTGAAAGCAGCTGGAAATGTACAACACTAGAAGTGCGAGAGTGTCAAAATATGAGTATAAATCTTCCCATATTCCTGGTCAACCATTATGAATGCATGGGAGATACTGATAGGACAATAAGAGTTTTAGTCCAAGTAAGTTAACTGCCTATTAAAATAAAAGATCAACAATCCTCAGAAGAACATAAGAGTATCCATTGTTACTATTATACAATGTATCACCTACAATATTCCATTTTCGATAAAAAATTACCATCCATTCAAAGAAAAAGGAAAGCATGACCCATACTAGGGATGAAGGGAAGTCAACAGACAGTGATTTCAAGTGGATCCAGATGTTGTATATAGAAGTCAAAGATTTCAAAGCAGCTAGGATAAATAATTAAAATAAAATGTGTTCAAAGAAATAAAGGAAAATGTAGTCTCAAACTATAAACACAGAGAATATCAACAGACATGTGGAAATTATTTTTTAAAAAGAACAAATGTAAATTCTAGAGTGAAAAGTAAAATGATAGAAATAGAAAGTTTACCAGATGGACTCAACATCACATTTGAGATGGCAGAATAAAGAAGCAGTGAACTGAAAAGAGATCAGAAGAAATTATCCATCAGGAAGAACGAACACAAAAAAATATTGAACCGTTTCAGAAACTGGTGGGACAAGGTAACTAAAGTCCTAGAATAAGAGAAGAGAGAGGATGGGGCAGGAAAAGTATTTGATGAACAATGACTGAAAATCTCCCCAATTTGATGGAAAGTGTTAAGTTACAGATCCAATAAGCTCAACAAACCCCAAGCAGGATAAACATAAAGAAAATCACAGCTAGTTAGCACATTAGGGTCAAACTGCTGAAAATCAAAAATGAAGAAATATCCTAAAACCATACATTTTGTCTGGTTTTCTTATTGTATGTGATAAGAGGGCAAATCCGAGATCTTCAGCAATGGTTGGAAATAAAAGTCCCATACATTCCTTTTAAGTCTGGTTCTCACAAAACCAGCTGATCAACTTGCACTCATTCTATCTTTATTTCTGTTATGTTCTATGAGCACCATCACTTACTTTCAGGGTTGCTCTATACATCCCGTGACTACTACTCCTTTGAACCTATCCATATTAGTCAGTTCAGGCTGCTATAACACAATACCATAGACCGGGTGGCTTAAATAACACATACTTATTTCTCACAGTTCTGAAGCCTGGGAAGTCCAAGATCAATGTGCTGGCAGATGTACCTCCTGGCGAGATCCCTCTTCCTGATGGGAAGATGCTTGCCTTCTTGCTATGTCCTCACATGGTGGAGAGGGAGGCATGGAAGGAGGGAGAGAGGGGGAGAGAGATGGAGGGGAAGAAAGAAAGAGAGAGAGAGAGAGAGAGAGAGAGAACTCTGCTCTCTCTCCTTCTTCTTAAAAGGACGCTAATCCCACCATGAGAGCACCATCCTCATGATCTAATCTAAACCTGATTAACTCCCAAAGGCCCCACCTCCAAATACCATCACATTGAAGAGCATAAGAGTGTCCAGTGTTGGTGGTTAAGGCTGCAACACAAGCATGATGGGGAAAAGACACAAACATTCAGACCATAACACTATCATTGGTCCTCTTAACACAATGAAAACAATCTGAATTGTTCTGTAACTTTTGATGGAGTTTTGGTTAAGCCTTTAGCATTAAAATAAAAATTTTTAAAAATCCTTAGACTTCTCCAAAGGTAAAACAAACTTATTTGTTTGTTTGAGAAATAAGATGCATTTAAGGGCTTGAGTTTAGAAAGAGTGATGGAGGAAATGATGTCATTTAACCCAGTGCTTTTAAACCGTTGTCAACATTCCAGAATGGTTTTTCATTTTTACCTTTCCTTCCCTTCTGTTACCTCTTCTTGAGTCACTGCCTTGGGGCTCCAATAAGAATACAATTTAACATATTGTTAAACAATCATAGGAGGAGAGAAACAAAACATTCTGCTTCCTCCCACCCTTTTTGAACCCTCAGGTGATAGCTGTGTTATCCTCTTTTTAACCCATAAGCATCATCGAGATCACTTCCCAGTCTATTCTCCATTTGATTAGAAGAAAAGACTCTTCTCTTAGCAAGGACCAAATGCTAGTACAAAATAGATTTATTTAGCTGGACTCATCCTCTTATTTCCAAGACTGATTTAATTGTGGTAGCTTAAGTTGACACTAGAACAAAATCGAAACAATCCAAAGCTGAAAATAAATTGCAGCCATTTCCTGAACTTGAGTACTACATTTTAGCTGCACTTCAAATAAATGTAAAGGGTTTTAAAAGTGCTTTGCCAGTTCAAATTGGAAGTGAATGTGAAACTATTTTTATAAAACTACTGAGTAGATTTGGACACAAAAATATTTGGGTCGTTTACCTAGAGTGAAGTAATATTCATTTGGTTGAGTTTCTTCTCCTCGATAAGTGAAGGCAGTGTTTTTACCTTGGTTATTACACAGAATATCTTTAGAAGGATGGGAAGAGTTTTGTTTTTGTTTTTTAAAGAAATTACTACCTTTAACATAGTGACAAATGGCATTCTATGAGGAAAGAATAATGGATGGAAAAATTGAGGGAGAGAAAGGGCCATGTTGGAACTCCTGCAGTCTGGCCACTCTAGGATGGCATTCCCCCAGACCAGAGGCAGCATATTTGAACAGAACCAGACTTTGGTCTGAGTTTGGTGACGTTTGTTTTCATTTTTAATTCTAATCACATTTTTATTTGTTCTGCACTTTCTTCTTGGCTCCTCCTAATTATTGACAAGAGGGACAAATTGGCCAATCATGTGGCTAAAATTGGGATACCTTGTATCTGACAGGACTTTGTGTTTATCTTTTACAGCCTCGGGTAAGAAACACCATCCAAGATCAGGCAAGTGAGGTATTTAGGATGCAACGAATGGTGATGGAATTTTCCAACCCTCAAAATGGGCAAGAGGACAAGAAACATGTACTCTTGTACTTTTAGTTGAGGTCCATTTATTTTTCTCAGCACATCCTACCCATGTGAAATATGAGGGGAAAATTACTTTACCTTGGATCTCTGTAAATTTCAAACTTCTTTGGCTATAATACCAAGAAATTTTGAAAACTGGTCCAGATTGTGAACTGTCTATCAATCTGATTTTGCTCTCTGTGTTGAGACAAGTCTGACAAGCTTGTCAGAGGACTTATAGCCTCCTTGGTTTGCCTCCCCTTTCTCTCTACGGAGTTCCCTTCCTGCATATCCAAGGGTTTGAAACTTTTCCATCTCTCCTCACCCCACCAAATTTGGGACATTAGTTTTTTTCCCCTATCTGCCTAGCCAGGGTATGGAGAATAGCCTTATCATCTCTTCCTCTTGTCCCAAGGGGTTTGATCCTGCACTTACCCGGAAGATAAAGCAGGCTCGAAGCCTGGCTATTAAGTATAAAAGGAACCGAATAATTTTTTAAAAATTAAACTAGGGAGATTATTCTATACCTGTATCTAGGGCATGTACTTCCAGAATCATTGAGCCAATACCTGGATATCTAAGGGAAAATTTGCATTTTTAGGTTAGGGAATAGTGCTTCTTGCTATATGGAGGCTTTTCAACGCTATTAGAAAATCTTCCACATGGATATCAGAATTTCTATGAACTGTTAAATTTCACCTACAAAGTAAGTTCTCCCTAACAACTATATAGGTAGGTTACCCCTAGAATCACGTTTCATGGATGCTGATGAAATCTGAGTCTACACAGCTAAGCAACATGGAGGACATGACAATTGTTTGTGTTTATCATGATGGTTTGGGGACAATATAAACAGTGTGAATCCTTCAGGACAGCTAAAAGGCCCATAATAATCACAAATGTAATACTTTTCATTTTGTGAGAAATCATCTGTTTACCTGTAGAGAAGATGGGAAGCTGGAAAAAGTCTACAAAACTGTCTTTATCCAGTGGTTTCCAAGCCTGAGTAATCATAAAAATTATCTGTGAGTTTGTGAAAATGCTGATTTCTTTTTTTTTTTTTTTTAATGCTGATTTCTAAGCTCTACCTCAGTTACTTGAATCAGCAGTAGGGCTTTGATATTTATATCATTTTAAAAGCTCCCTGGCTGATCAGTGATCAACTAGGTTTTTGGAATCCACTGTTTTCATTATTTTCTTATATAGAATAAAATAATTCTTAAATGAAATTAGCATGATAATATGCCAGGTTATAACTGAGTTCTACATAACTCAGTGATTTTGCATAATGACCAAAATAATGTTGGCAAAGTCAGAAATTGTTACTTATGTTATTTATGGATTCATGGCTGTGTACAAAGCTAGCCTGACTGTAGAGGGCTTTCTCTGCTTAGACTGCCCTTCCCTCTCCCCATCATTCCCTTTATCTGAAAAATTACTTTTTGTTCTCCAATAAAATATCATTACTGTCATTTATTAGTTCATACAAACAGTGTATGCATGGCAAAAAAAAAAAATTAAACAACACTTACAGTGAAAGGAACAAAATGTATAAATGACTTCAAACTCTACCATGTTCAGATAACTCTCATTCATTTGGAGCCTATCCTTTCATAAAACTCTTTATGAGTGCACAG
The DNA here is from genome assembly GCF_000956105.1 of Propithecus coquereli. Lineage (NCBI taxonomy): Eukaryota > Metazoa > Chordata > Mammalia > Primates > Indriidae > Propithecus > Propithecus coquereli. The sequence goes on along the minus strand of NW_012137080.1, from coordinate 4,140,845 downwards.
AAATGTGTGCTTCTAAATATATATTCATATAACTGTTGTAGTTTAGATTATTACTCAGAAATATTAACTTTCTCCCCTACCCCCACATCCATGAGTAGAGTATACTTCCCCCGCCATTGACTTGGTCACTTGGCTTTGGCCAGTGAATGAGGAGGAAGGACAATGTGCCAGTTTCAAGCCTAGGCCATAGATGTCGCTCCTGTTTCAACTTGACCTCTTGAGCTTGGCCATTCCATGAGAACGGCCTGCCAAGAGAGCCTGCTGATCCCAGGAAGAGGAGGAAAACCACATCTAGCAAAGCCTTCCCTGCCAGCTCAGCCAACCCCAGATGTGGAAGCTAAATGAATGCATATTGCTCTATGGCACTGAGAGTTTGTTACATAATAGCTAACCAATGAAAAAAACTTTTTAAAAATAATAAATTGCATTATATTACCCATGCATACATGGTTATGCTACAAGAACACCATATTTTTGCAAGTTTTCGTTGTTGATTTTTGTTCATTTGCTAACTACATCTTTCCCACTCTCCTTACCATACACTCCCCTTCAATGCCCATGTAGCCAATGTTACCAGTCTAGACTGTGTCCTTCTATACCTTTCTCCATATTCACATAATTATGTACAAATATACAAATATATACATGAAGGAGGGCCATCATTGTTTCTTATAAAAAAATGGAATAATATTACAACTATGATATGTCACAAAGGAGAAATGTAGTCAGATACACATACACATATGTGTATATATGCATGTATCTATATATGATACATATACATGCATGTATATTTACATATATGTAAATACACATACATACTTGTGACAGAGGGATGTAAATCTCTCTGAGGGTCAGAAAAGACTTTACTGAAGAAGTGATATTTAAGCTAAGCCATAAGGATGGTGTTATGGGCTGAATTGTGTCACCCCCAAAATATAGTTGAGATTTTAACCCCCATTAGCTCTAAATGTGACTGTGTTTGGAGAGAAGGTCTTTAAAGAAGTAATTAACCTAAAATGAGGTCATTAAGGTGGACCCTAATCCCATGACTGGTGGTCCTTAGAAAAAGAGAAAATTTGAACACAGAAGAGAAAGAGAGAGACCATGTGAAGACACAGGGAGAAGACAGTCAACCACAAGCCAAAGAGAGAGACCTTAGAAGAAACCAACCTTTTGACATCTTGATTTCAGACTCCTAGCTTCTAGAACTATGAGAAAATAAATTTCTGTTGTTTAAGCCACCTAGTCTGTGTTACTTTGTTACAACAGCCCTAACAAACTGATAGAGATGGATAGGCGTTTTCCATTACAGGAAGCTAGGGAAAGGGTACTTACACATTGCTGGTGGAAATGAGAATTTTAACAGCCTTTTTGCAGAGCAATTTGGAGATAGCTATTAAAAATTTGTTTCCAGTTCTTTTGCCACTACAATGCAATTAAAAAAGCACTTATCCATTTATCCTCACTTACTGAATGGGCTTTTATTTCTATGGACAGATTCCCAAGAGAGGAATTGCTGGCATGAGATCATTTTTAAAAAATGCTTTTCTTGTGAGTTCCCCAGAGTCATATTGTTCCTATGATTACACTATAAAATTGCTGACCTTGGAATATTTCATTTCCTAAAACTCAGACAGTATATTAAGTATGAAAATAAGTTAGGAAAATCACTCTCGACAAAATAAAAGGTAGTAAAATTCTATGACTATGCAGATTGTATTAGTTTTCTATTGCTGCATAAAAAAATCCACAGAAATTTAGGGGCTTAAAACAATGCACATTTATTATTTCACGATTTCTGTGAGTCTGGAGTTTAGGAAGGGCTTAGCTGGATCCTCTACAAAACTGCAATGAAGGTGTCAGCTGAGCTGTGTTCTCGTCCGGAGGCTCAACTGAGGAAAAATCTGCTTCCAACTTCATTCAGGTAGTTGGCAGAATTCATTTCTTTGGGGTTGTAAGAAGCTCCAGCTTCTTGCTGGCTGGAGGCAAGAGGTGACCTGTAACTCCTTGTCAGGTAGGTCAAAGATGTGGAAACAACCCAAGTGCCCATCAATCCATGAGTGGATTGATCAAACATGGTATATGTATACCATGGAGTTCTACTCAGCCACAAAAAACAATGGTGATCTAGCACCTCTTATATTATCCTGGACAGAGCTGGAGCCCATTCTACTAAGTGAAGTATCACAAGAGTAGAAAAACAAGCACCACATGTACTCACCATCAAATTGGTATTAACTGATCAACGCTTATGTGCACATATAGTAATAGCATTCATCAGATGTCAGGAAGGTTGGAGAGGGGAGGAGGGGATGGGTATATACACACCTAATGGGTGCAGTGCGTACCATCTGGGGGATGGACACACTTGAAGCTCCGACTTGGGTGGGGCAAACGCAATATATGTAACCTAAATATTTGTAGCCCTGTAATATGCTGAAATAAAAAAAAATTTAAAAAAATAATGGGAAAACAAACACCACATGTA
>NW_012137080.1:4137164-4138304 GCF_000956105.1 Propithecus coquereli | reverse complement strand
AAATAGAAAATATTGTGAAATTAAAAAAATAAAACCTTCTTTCTATTGTCAACATGTTTGGGCCCAACATGAGCTGGTTTAATGTTATGCAGTTCCTTGGCCATGCTTTTCAGCGTCACTTGACTCCGTTTTGGAGTTAAACTTATTCTAAGACCAGCACTTCTAAAGTAATAATGAAGGAGAACCAAAGAATAAAACAATAAATTCTTCAGCAAAATTGGCATCATAAAGAAAATCACGTCCTATGGTTCTATGGTAGTGGGTTATCAAAACTTATTAACATTAGTGTAACTAAAGTTGGTATACAACCCATCACTGTTAAATTTGACTGGCTTAAAAAAAAAAAAAAAAGAAAATCAGTATGGGGCTGGATAATAACAGGAGATAATAAAACAGGAGTTCTACTGAGGTGCTTCCTATGTGCCTAGTATAGTTGGTGAATCAAGATACAGTCCACAACTCTTGCCCTGCTGAAAGTTCTTTTCTTTTGTAAAAGGAGGATATTAACACCCCTATCCTTTTTCCATCTTTCTTCCTCTTCCATTATACTAACTTTAATTAGCTGTAACTTTACTTTTACGTTAATATTTTGTTTTTTAACTATAATATCTGTTTTGTCTACTAGTTGGTTCTTTAAACATTTATTTGCTTGAAATAGTAATACATATACATGGTAAGAGTCTAAACATGCAAAAAAAAAAAAAAATACACAGGAAGATAAGTCCCCCCTTCCATTACAGGCTGTGACACCCACTCCCCAGAGGGAACTAGTTTTTACGTATTCTTTCAGAAATATTCTGAGCATGTATATGAAACTATATCTATTACATGTGTGTACATTAGAAAGGATATATATAGACACATAGCTACAAACACAAATATATATGAATATACATGAATGCTGTATTAACTATTGACTTTTTCACTTAAAATATCTTCAAGATTGTTCTATATTGGCATAAGTAGATATGCTTCATTCTTTTTGAAAAGGTCACATATATTCCATTATATGTATGTGTGTGTTGATTTTCAAGGCTAAAAATCCAGGCTGGGTGCAGTGTGGCTCACACCTGTAATCCCAACACTTTGGGAGGCTGAGGCAGGAGGATCACTTGAGGCCAGGAGTTCAAGTCCAGTTTA
>NW_012137080.1:4134831-4137114 GCF_000956105.1 Propithecus coquereli | reverse complement strand
ATCCCAGGTACTTGGGAGGCTGAGGTGAGAGGATTGCTTGAGCCCAGGAGTTCAAGATCAGCCTGGGCAACATAGCAAGAACTCATCTCTCAAAAACCAACCAATCAACCAACCAAAAAAACCCCAACAATGTGTAGTACAAGCCATATTTATTATGGAAGAACTTTAAGCATAACGTTTAATCAATAAGTATTTTCATTGTTCAGCTATTTATGTAGAGGCCAAGATAATCAGCTTAAACTCCCTCCCCAATATTTAGTATAATGCAAAGATAAAAACTTTTCTTCAATAGTTCTTTATTCAATTGTTTATTATTCATGTAAATGCTGTTCTCATCAACTGTTCATTATTCAGATAAATGGCATTATTCTCAAAGAGGGTGCAGTGAAGGTGAGCAGATCAGGAACAAATCACTATTAAGCAAGGTGCTCAAAGACTATATGCTATAAATGATGCTAATTTAGTACCATCTTATATGGAAAAGGAAAATTCAGAAATTTTACAGTAATTAAATATAACATAACCTCTTTAAATTCTAACTACAAATAAGCTACTTAGATGTCTATAGATATTGGGTTTCTGAGGCCTGGAGACAGTTTTGTTGGTAAGTGGTCAGGCAGTCATTCACATCTGGATGTAAGTGAAAAAAATATTGCTTTTCCCAGCCTTAAAACCTGCCATGGTTTTTTTTGTTTTGTTTTGTTTTGGCGAGGCAGGGCGAGGTAGAGAGGGTGTAAAGTATTCTTCATTATTTAAAGTAATCTTGAGGTTAACTTTTTCAGGGCTTTCAAAGAAAATCTATTGAGATAGCTAGCATGATTGAGCCTAATGCTACAATGAGGAGAATTCTAACAAGCAAAACATACTCCACCTCTCTAAAAACTAGAAACCTAAGTCAGGCAGCCTGAGATAGGCCTAGGGAGTCTGTCCTGGCCTGGTAGTCCGACATGTCAGATCTAAAGAATCATTATGGGACTATATTTCTGCCTACAACTTAATGGGGGTTTCAAAAAATAGTATTAAGAGTTTATGTTTGGAAATGAAAACCTATTAATAAAGGTTAACAGATTTAGGATTATTCCCTCTGAGGAAGAAAAGAAGATTGTAGCTCTTAATTAGAAGATTCTTTTGTATAGCAAATTTTACAATATACATATTGCTTCCATCTATATTACCTTATTTTGATCATGACTAAGCTGCTTGCCAAACAGGTTAGATAATAAGAAAATAATAAAAATGAATTTTGTAACTTTAAATGAGATCTTTTGTTTAATTATTTTTATGAGTATGGCTTCAGATATATTAAATTTCCAAAATTATTATTATGACATAAAGATTTTAAGTTTTTATTACACAGCACAGATGGTCCCCAAGTCTAGACATGATTGAATGTAAAGAAGATGAGACAGAGTTGGTTGGCTGTGTCTTGGTGCAGTGCAGTTGGTCCCTGACACTGTCCTCAATTTAATTTTCCTGCATGTCTAGAGTTGGTCCTGTTCAGTCCTTCTTCTTGTTAAACAAACACTCAACAACACTGACAGGAGTATTCCGCCATTATAATTAATAAAATTATTTCCCGTTTTATACATAGTCAAGGACCTTGTGATCCAGTATGTGGGGGCGAGGGGAAACTTCACCTTTCCCCTGAAAGTTTGCTGAAAGAGCAACTCACAATTAAGGCAGATTAGTAAGAGGAAGAGGTTTATTTACCGTGCGCGCAGGGAGAATCAGAGTGATTACTCAATATCCCAGTGGGATCCAGGTATTTTTATATCTTGCTTTTAGAAGGGAGGAGGAGATGAGGAATATAGGTAATTCTGTTTAGGGGCAACAGATGGTTGCTAGGAAGGATGAATGGATAGGGGAAACAGACTGACTTGTAAATGATTTGTCTTTGCAAATTAAATTAACTTTGAGAGATAGGTATCACATTTAAAATGATTTGGGCCAGGTCTGGTTGCATTCTTGATTTTTCTTTCCTGCAATATAGTGAGAGCAGGGAAGGGAAGGGAAGTCAGCTGTTCTTTTGATGGGTCTAGTCTGGTTATGCAGATAGAGGGAAAGCCCCTTCCAAGGGCCTGTTGATCTCAAAGGGACTTTAATTCAAAATACGTTTTATGCCAAGGAGGCATACTTTGGGGTGAAATTTTCTGAGCTCCATCAATGAAGTATTACGGTTATTATCATCAAAACTGCACAATCTACTGAGGAGAGTGAACCCATAGTTTCCTTGGAGTAGAATCAGAAATCATTTTATGAAAGAACTGCATCTTTTAAAAAAAA
>NW_012137080.1:4133404-4134781 GCF_000956105.1 Propithecus coquereli | reverse complement strand
TCACCATTAAATTGGTACTAATCAATCAACACTAACATGCACATATGGGAAGTAACAGTCATAGGGTGTCGGGCAGGTGGAGAGAGGAGAGGGGAGGAGGGGATGGGTAAATTCATACCTAACGGATGCAGTGCACGCTGTCCAGGAGATGGTCATGCTTGTAGCTCTGACTCAGGTAGTGCAAAGGCAATTTATATAACCAAAGCATTTGTACCCCTGTAATACACTGAAATTAAAAAAAATAAATAAATAAAATAAAACGATGCTTGTTAAGTTTTATCTGGCATTCCTAGGTGGTTTTGTTTTGTCTTTTGCAAGTATGAAACGAAGTTTATTGAGGAAGGACAAGATAGGTTTACAGAGTAAGAGCAAGATACGTTGACCACAGAATGAGGAATAGACCCCTTTGTCATAACAAAAGGGTCCCTAGGTGGTTTTAGACGAAAGGTTTTCAGGTCTACTATATTTTTGGTACCAGAAATCTTGAAGTCCTCTTTTATCATAAGATTATTCGGAAAGGGAAATAAAATGAAAACAAGTGACATGTACCAATTTATTCCCTAAATTCTATCCCTGGTTGGTGGGTAGCCTTAAACAACAGAAGAAAAGGAAGTTTAAAGGAAAATGGGGTTCTGGACATCCAGATCTGTTGGTGACTACCAAGTATTTAGATCTTAAATTAACTCTTTTTTCCTCCTGTTTCTCATTCAACACATACTTTTTAATACCATTGGGCCAGGCACTGTGCCATAAATTGGAAATGTGGAAAAGAACAAAATATATCTAGTCCCTGCCATCGAGAAGCAGCCTAGTCCAGTAAATGAACATTTAAAAATTACTCAAATAATTATTTGATAACCATCTGACAAGTGTTAGGTACAAATTTCCATGAAAGCCAGGCTACAGAGCCAGACAGCTGAGTTCCCAGGCCTCAGCCATTGGGTCCACTCAATTGTCTTGGAAAACCAAAAAGAAAACTCAGTGGGTAGCAAAATATCTCATTCTCCCGTGTTATCATCATGTCTTCTGCATTGAGCTGAGTTTACTCATAGAAATTTCTGTGTTTGGAAATCAGTAACTATACACCACTCTGTTCCTGTCTGAACAGGAAAGCCTTATGCTACAGCATGTGCCCCTCACCCGGAATACAGGAGCTACAGATCCACTGATATGAGTGTTGGCCATCTTCTACATACTTGTAGTGTGCCAGAAACCCCTGGTACTTCTCATGGAAGAAATAAGGTGGTACATGTGCATCAATCAGAATCCAGTTCCAAAGAAAGAAACTAAACAAATTATTTCAAAGAGAGAATTTAACATAAAGAATTATTTGGGAGGCTGAAGCGGGCGGATCATTTGAGCTCAGGAGTTCGAGAC
>NW_012137080.1:4118870-4120459 GCF_000956105.1 Propithecus coquereli | reverse complement strand
CCTCACTGCAGCAGAGTAAGCTCCCCAAGGGCTGAAGAAAGCCTTCAGGCAAAGCAGAGAGACACAGGGGCTTAAGCTGAGATACTTTCAGTGTGTGGAAACTGTCTTCAAATGAACTCAGGAAAGCCAACGGGTTAGGAGGCAGGGTATGAACACTGTTGTTGGAAGATGTGCCATATTTATTTTGCAGTTTTGTGAACTCCCCCCACCATCACTGAATAGCCTTAGGGGTTTAATACCTCACTGTAAATACAATCGTGTTGCTTAACAACAGGGATATGTTCTGAGCAATGTGTCATTGGGTAATTTCTTCATTATGCGAACATCATAGAGTGTACTTACACAAACCCAGATAGTACAGCCCACTACACACCTAGGCTATATAGTACAGCCTATTGCTTCTCGGCTACAAACCTGTGCAGCATGTTACTGGACAGTGTGGGAGAGTGTGGAGGGAACAACCTGAGAGATAGACTGAGGATGATTACTGTTCTAAGAAAGAATGAAGAGGCTGTGATGATTAATTTTGTGTGTCCACAGGGCCACAGGGAGCCCAGATATTTATGTGGTCAAACATTATTCTGGGTGTGTCTGTGAGGGTGTCTCTGGATGAGATTAACATTTAAATCCGTATACTGAGTAAAGCAGACAATTTAATGTTACTTTGTTTCCATTTTAGTGGTTGACATCTAATATTATCCCCAAATCTTCAGATTACCTCATAATTTGGATCCTAGAGTTCCCTATAGACTAATTTTAATGAACTATTCTTTTAAAAGTCTTTTTTAAACAAAAAAAGGTGTGAATTCTATTTTATAATTTGTGAAATAGAAAAAAGAATGAGTTAGTAAGGGTACAGTGTTTTGGGGCAAAATTAAGATGTAAACTTTACATTTTTCACTGTCTAGCCTTTTTCTTTCTTTTTATTTAGCCAGACAAGTCCTTACGAAGTCATATAACAGAAAAGAATTTAACATAATTGTTAAATAACCTATTTAGAAGACAGTATGCACATTCAAATATAATTCTCCCAGACAAATAAAAGTTTATATTATTTTAAAAGATAAGGAAGTTTCCTAGTTTCCTGTCATAAATAATTCCAGAATTTAAAAACAAAATTCATCTAGAAAATGTTCTTTATTTCTAACTGCAGCATACATTCATTAAACAAACATTGACAACCTACCATGCACTAGGCATTGTACCCAATGCTGAAGATATAAATTAATACTTTGTCTCTGCCCTTAAAATAGAAATTTGGTTTATTATAGGTGCAAATGCCCACATGTGAGACATATAATATGTTGGGTAAGAAAGTTAGAATCCAGATAGTTCTGAAAATGTTCAGATCAGCTAAAACAAGCCAGATGAAATTAAATAGCAATACATTTATACTCACTGGGGGGAAAAAACGGAAAATAAAAAACCTGTTGGAGTATAAGTTGGGAGAGACCAGGCTAAATATCAACAGATGTAAAAAAGACCCAGAGGATGCTGTTGACTACAGATTTAGTAACCATGTGCAATTGTTGCCAAGGAAGCTGACTTTAGGGTGGATTAATAAAAATATGCCAAGAAAGAGGCCAAAA
>NW_012137080.1:4117104-4118820 GCF_000956105.1 Propithecus coquereli | reverse complement strand
TGATATTGAATTAAAAAGTTACTTTCCAAAAAATTGGGGAAAAACTTCAGAAAATCCTCTTCTGATTTCATATAAAATGTATTAATCTGTCCCACATCTACCAAGATTTTAAAATAAAATTGCTCATATAGCAGTGATTATAGGTAGGAATGTGATATACTTCAGGGGAGTTTCTACGAATGTGGACTATGACCCAATGTCTTTGCTGCCACATAGTATCAAAAAATTGTTTTCAGTATTTACAATTTTGTGGGGTTTTTTTTTCTTTTTATTTTTACTCCTTTCACCATCATTCCCAAAAGATTTGTGGTTTGTAATCCTCCCTGACTAGTTTTGTCTAGCTTCTTATAAAAAAATAAATTAAAATGTATTATTGCTAAAAGTTTGTAAGTTGCTAAATCCCATGTCAATTCCCTGTCCTCATCGTGTTTACACTCCCAGCGGCATTTAATGCAGGTGATCACTCCTGTCTCCTGTTGTCTCTTGGCTTCCAGGACACCACACTTAATGGACCAAGAGCCCATCTCCTTTGCTAGCCCCTCCTCATCTTCTCAATCTCTTAATGTGGGAGTGCCCCGGGGCCATTGTTTGGTCCTCTTCTTTTCTCCATCTACACTCACTCCCTTGAAGATCTTGTCCAATCTTTAAATATCATATATAAGCCAATGACTCCCAAACAGAGAGACCTGCGCAGTCATAAAGCGCCATCCGCAGAAGGCCCTGCGCTTGGTTTAATGCTCTGTTGTCACCATCTTTAAATTCTGAATAATTTTTTATCAAAGAGCTCTCATTTTTATTTTGCACTGGTTCCTGAAAATGACATATCTATCCTTCTCCCAAATTTATATGTCCAAATTAGCCCTCTCTCCAGATTTGTACAGCTAACTGCTTACTCCATGTCTCAACTTAAATGTCTAACAGACATCTCAGACTCATCAAGACCAACATGGAACTCAAGTTTCCTTTTCCAAACCTGCTCCACCACTAGCTTCCCTTATCTCAGTTGATAACATCTTCAAGTCTCTGTGCTTGGACTAAACACTTCAGAGTCCCTTTTGATCAGTTGCTTCTCTTATACTCCACCCCCAATCTGTCAGCCAATCTTGCTGACCCAGCTGGTTTCTCCCCATTTCTACAGTGGCCATGCTAGTCTGAACCACCGTCAGTGTTTTTCCGGGTCCCTGCAGGAGCTTCGTGTACTTCCTACTATATGTTTTTTGTCTTTCATCCTTGCTCCTTACAGTCTAGTCTCAACACTGGAACCACTGTGGCCCCTTTAAAGCGTACACCAGATCATGTCTTTCTCCAGTCAAAACCCTCCACTGGCTCCCCATGTGTAAAGCCAAAGTCCTTGCCAACAATGGCCCCCGTTTCTATAGGATCTTGTTCTACCACCATTACCCGCCCCCCAGTTCTCTGAACTCTTCTCCTGTTATTCTTCCACTCGCTCACTCCTCTCCAGCCATCCTGGCTTCCTAACTTTCCCTTGAAAACACCAGGCTTGCTCTCCTCTTAGGACCTATAAACAGTCTGTTTCCTCTGCCAGGAATGCTCTTGGCCTGCTATCTTCATGGCTAACTCCATTACCTCCTTCAAATCTTCTCAGATTTCAACTATTCATCAAGACCTACTTTGAACACCCTGTTTAAAATTTCAACCCACCCATCCTAGTACTCTCAGTGCTTTATTATGCCTACTTTGCATTTTTTCCTACAG
>NW_012137080.1:4113605-4116780 GCF_000956105.1 Propithecus coquereli | reverse complement strand
CACTAGTTCTTTACCACTTGGGAATTGGTAGCAGAAGCTGCTAAGAATGAATGAAAAATACATTTAGGCCTGTCCTAATTCATATTATAGCCTTTTTTTTAAAGGACCATCTTTTAAATATGCCATAATGCTTTGCCCTTCTCCCATTTCCCCCAACGACATTGTCTGGACTGTCTCCTCTGGTGCTTAGACTCCGGGAACCTCAACTCTGGGACATCTGTGAGCCTGATAAAAAGCTTAAGGTAAATGCAGGAAGAGCCTGAAGCTAGTTTAAAATAGATGTCATACAAGTCATGCACTTTATCTCTATCTAGACACAGAACATTTCAATTAATATTACACTTAATACTTACTTATCTGGTTTCCCTTGGCAACCATGCAGGATTGGCTGAACAAAGAGGAAGAGAAAAAAAGTCACATCATTCTGGCAGCTTCAAAAAGTTACCATGGAGAAGAGAGGTAGCAACCAGAAAGAAGATAGGATCACCACCAAAACCAGAAAAATTGCATGCAGTGTGGAAGAGCTCAGCCCTACAAACCACACAATTTCAGAGGCATCAATGAGGGAGAAGACAGCGCAACTCTGAATCAAGATAGGACGGCAGCCTGGCAGTAGACAGGAAAAAGAGGAGTTAAGTTCCACCTGCTTCATCTCCTCGAGGCGTGACGTTTCTGTCACAGACCAGAACAACCATGTGTCTGTTTACCACCACGTGCTCAGTGCCTGGAACCAGACGACATTCAATCAATGGATCGCAGATAACCACATTGATGCCAAATCACAAAAAGTGTTCAGAATTACGTCCAATATATTGTAGTGGCAAGTGCAATTTGAAAAGTCACTCTTGTGAAAAGAACCACCTGGGGGATATGCTATCGAAGGTGGGACCAGAGAGAGTTATTTACTTAACAACGAAAATGCCCTGATGTAGACCACTACCCTGATTCCCAGTGGGGAAAAGGAAAGGGTTGTCAACAAAATCTCTCTCATAGTACAGACTATGGACCAGGATGTGAATTGTTTTTAAGCAGGTTTTAGTTTCCCCCCAAAACCGAGTTTACGATGTAGAGAACCCAGGTAGAGCAACAGCTGGCAGTTTAACTTTTTAGATTTTCTCCATAGCGTATGAAACTAGCTAACAATATAACCTAAAAAGCCCACTACTGCTCTAAGTACTTTTCAAGAGTTCCACAAAATGACGGGAGACTCTCTTATCCCTAATTAGACTCTGTAAACTTGAGCATAATGTTCCTATGAAATAATACAGAAAAGCTCTTCCAGCCAAGGCAACACGGGCAGTAATCTCAAACAAGTGAACACGCATTATGCTCTGAAGAATGTGCAAAGAGAAGGAAGATGGTTGTCTCTTATAATCTCCTTTGGTAATATAGTTAACACATTTTGTAAATTTATTTATTTATTTTGAGACAGAGTCGCTCTCTGTTCCCCAGGCTAGAGTGAGTGGCATCATCATAGCTCACTGCAACCACCGACTCCAGGGCTGAAGCGATCCTCCTTCCTCACCCTCCTGAGTAGCTGAGACTACAAGTGTGCCACCACGCCTGGCTAATTTTTCCTATTTTTGGTAGAGACAGGGTCTCGCTCTGGCTCCGACTGGTCTCGAACTCCTGACCTCAAGCAATCCTCCCGCCTCATCTCCCAGAATACTAGGATTACAGGCGTGAGCCACCGCGCCTGGCCTGTATATTTATTTTTTGATTAATCATATAATTGAGCTGTCACACAGAGTAGCAAGTAAATTGAGACAGTTCTCTGTTTCAAAACGTAGCAGATTTAGGCATCCAAAAATTATAGATGAGGTTATACTAAAGTTCTGAATACTTGAGCTTATCCTCATGGAAAATGAACTTTGTTCATTTACTCAACAAAAAACTATGGACCACTCCTCAGGATCAAGTACTGTTTTGGGGACTGGTAATTCAGCCAGACAAGGCCACTGCCTTCAAAGAGCTCACATTATAGTCGGTGAGACAGAGAAAAAAACATCTTTTTTAAAAATGTGCAAGTATTGCAGGCTTTGATTGAACTCTGCAAAATGATATTATGCAAGCAATGGCAGTGAGGGTGCTATTTTAGATAAGGTAACAGGGAAGGCCTCGAGAAAGGTATTTGGAATGTTAGAGGAACAAAAACAAGACGTGGGTGGCTGTAAGGCAGTGAAGAAAGGGGAGGGAGGCGGTATATGAGGTTGGGGAGGCAGGAGGAGCAGGATCCTGCAGATTCATCCACACACCTGCTTGTCTTCTTCCCCTTTCCCATCTTTTGTCTTTCTCTGTGTTCTACGTTTCTGTTCATTTCATCCCAGTGACCACAGTCTTGTTCTTCAGAAAAAGATATCTTAGAAACATAACCTATAGTTCCAATATTCTAGACTGCTTATCTCTAAAAGTTGATCATGCATTCTTCGTGGTGCTTAAAATGCCCATATAAAAAGAATTTCTGTGCAGATCCAGGATAACCGGCAAAGGAGTCAGTAAAGGTGGTTGACAACAGATAACTTGGATCTGGGAGTGGTAGAGGTCCTTTGCAGAACTTTCTTTGCTATTTGAAATGTAAATTTATTCTCTCTGTAAAGGCAAACTCCATATTTAACACAGAATTATAATTATTTTCTAGGTATAATCTTACCATCTCTTTGATGCCCCCTACTGCTGTATCCTGTTAACCACAGAAATATATTAAAACTGGGATGCAGTCAGCTAGGCTTTAGGTTTCTGGAAAAATGCTTTTCAAAGCTTGGCTCATTCTTCTAAAAACAACATCCTTACTTAACTCTCTGGGTTATAAAATGTTTATATGAAAAACCCTCCAAAAGAGTTTTAATCAAAGTCAGAAGCTTGTTAAACTTTTTTTCCCCTTTAGTCTTAGACTATAGTGCATTAAAATGCATAAGAACAGGCAACAGATGAAGCTTTGTTCTTGAACAACCCCCTTGATGCCTGCAGATTGATACTTAAAATTACCTTACGTTCAAGGTAGGGAAGACTTTTCTTCTTGTTTCAAAGCCCTTCCATTTCAGCCTCTTACCAAAGCACCTGGAGATAATATGACAAGAAATGCAAACTAAGAAAGGGGGAATAATTGGTATTTCAAAAGCAATTTCTCTTTTCAAGGATCCTACATTTTTTTTATGAAATATTATTTTAAGACACA
>NW_012137080.1:4097458-4102955 GCF_000956105.1 Propithecus coquereli | reverse complement strand
CATACAATTGTAGCTTTAAACATCCATCTGATAATAGGGAGAAAAATAACAGCATTTGGTACTTCGACTTTTAAAATGTTACATATACACACATTGTTGGCTATAATTCTATAATTACTTTGTTTCAAGACACTAAGTGTAGTCTCCCTTTTTTTTTTTCCCTTTTCTTATCCATATGAGCACTTTTCTGGAGTAGGCTCATATTATTTGTTCCTAGAGTTTTCTTCCTATTTCTCTATTTCTTCTCACAACCCTTCAAGGTTGGTGTTCTCCTGCTTTTCATTCTCAGCTCACTATACTTTTCATTTTACATGTTCTTCCTGTGTGGTCTAGTCAGGTATTGCTACAGTCTGAATGTATGTGTTCCCACAAAATTCTTATGTTGGAACCTAACATTCAATGTGGTAAATATTAAGGAGTGGGGCCTTTTTGGAAGTGATTGAAGGGAGGTGCCTTGCCTCTTCCACCTTGTGAAAACACAGCAATAAGGCACCGTCTATGAAGCAGACAGCCTTCACCGGACACCAAATCTGCTAACACCTTGATCTTGTACTTGCCAGCCTCCACAGCTGTGAGAAATACATTTCTATTGCTTATAAACTAACCAGTCTTAAGATATTTTGCTATAGCAGCCCTGTTTGGACTAAGACATGTCTCATGACCTTAGTTAGCCACAATCACTAACAGATCCCTTTCTCTAGCCCTGATCTTAATTTTATATCCAACAGCATGTTGGATGTCTCCCCAAGGAGTACCCACTATGTCCAGAAATGAATTCATCCTCCATGTCCCTCAAATTCCTAAGTCTTCAGTATTCACCATCTCAGTTGTTGACACAATTATCCACCCAGACACCCAAGCCAAAATCCTGGCCTTAGTTTAGATTCTTCCCTTCCATTTTACTTTGCATAGTCAGTTAATCCCCAGATTTTGCGAATTTTACCTACTAAATATTTCTATCTGTCCCTGCCTCTAGTTTTCCTACCACTGCCATAATTTCAGCCTCATCATTTCTTGAATACTTTGATAGCCTTCTAATTGATTTCTTTGCCAAATTCTATTTCCATCTAAAATATCAATTGGACCCAATCACTCTCCTGCTTAGATCTGTGATCCTTTTTCATTATCTGTAAATTGCCTAACCCTTTGAATGCTATAAAAGGCTTTATGTGGTTCAGATCTTGCATAGCCGAGTTCACTTCATGCTTCAAGAATACAAAACTATTTTTAGTTATCTGACATAACATCTTAATTTCCATACTATTTTCTGTGCCTAGAAAGTTCAGTATTTTCATTTATAGTGATTCCTATGTCCTGTTTAAGAAATATTTGACTACCCAAAGTTATAAAACTTGCAGTTGTTTTACCTTTTGCATTTAGGTCTATAGCCTATTTAGAATTTTTTTTTTTCAGTATGAGTAGGCATCAAAATTACTTTTTTCCACATGGATATGCAATTGACCCAGCACTACTTAATGAAACGTCCATTTTCATGTTATGACAGTGTCATCTTTGTATAAATAAAATGTTGACCTAAGTATCTGTTTGGGAACTCTATTCGGTTCCAATGGTTTACTTTCTATCCTTATGACAGTACCACAATGAATTATTTTCGTAGCTTTTTAAAGTATTAATATCAGGTAGCATAAATCTTCCAAATTTGTTCTTTAGTTGACCCTGCTGGGATTCTAATTGGGATGAAACTAAATCTGCTAAGTCAATTTGGGTAGAACTGATATCTTTACAATCTTGAGTCTTCAAATACATGAGTATATCCATTCACTTATTTGGGGTTTCTCTAATTTTTCTCAATAATATAATTTTTAGTATAGAGTTCTTATACATCTTTCATAAGATTTATTCTTAGGTGTAGTGGGGCTGAATCTTAACCCCAAAGATATCAGATCTTAACCCCTAGAACGTATAAATGTTCCCTTATTTGGAAAGGGGGTCTTTGCAGAAGTGATTAAAATAAGGATCTTGAGATGAGATAATCCTGGATTATCCAGGTAGGCCCTAAATGTCATCATACCGTCTTTACAGAAGAGAAGTAGAGAGAAATTTGAGACTCATACAGAGGAGAAGGCAATGTAAAGATGGAGAAGTTGGACTGCTGTGGCTTCAAGCCAAGAAATATCAGCAGACACCAGAAACTGGAAAAAGGAACAGATTATCACCCAGAGCCTGTGGAGTGCATACCTGTTGACAGTCTGATTTTAGACTTCTGACCTCCAGAACGTTGAGAAAGTAAGTTTGTTTTAAGCCACTGAGTTTGTGGTAATTTGTTACAACAGCCAAAGGAAACTAATACACTAGGTATTTGAAATTTTTGATGCATTTGTACATGGTATCACTTTTTAAAAAATTCACTAATTGTTTAGTGCTAGTATATAAAAATACAATTGATTTTAAAAGATACCATTGTATCCAGCAACTTGCTAAATTCACTCAATACTTTGTAGATTATTTCAATTTTATGTTTAAAATATGATAGACTGTTTCTCCAAGTAACAGATTCACGCATTTCTTTCCAATCCTTATACGTTTTTCCTTGCCATTTTGCAATTGCTGGGATCTCTATACAACATTGAAGTACATCCTCGTCTATCTTTTGCCTTTGGAACTATGAGAAAGTATTATCTATTCCAAATTTAAAATACGATGAAAATAGTAAAATTAAAAAAAAAAACAGTAAAAACATCAACCAAATAAAATAACCAACATTCTTCTAGTTAACAAATCCAAAGGCCTTTTCTTAAACCCTTCTCATGACTCTGTGTCAGTGGACATTGTTTATTAACCTATTCTGAAAGCTTTCTTCTTCCTTGCCCAGCTTCTTCTTAACTTCCTCTAACTCCTTATAGATAGGCACTTCCACGACTTTCTCCCTAGATCTTTTCTCTTTCTATTTTGTACTTGCTAACTGTTGGAAAATCATTTTAAGGTCCATTATTATTCTTCAGAACCCAGTCAGCTTCAGGTATCTGCCTTTTCTTTAGGAGCAAAACAGAAACCTGCTTTCCTTCTTTAAAAATGACATACTCTTCCTCCCCCAGGTTCTTTCCCCAACAGTAGTAGAATGCAGTCTTCTCTGCTCTGCCCTCTTTGATGTACTCAAGAGTGGAATCTTTTCATTTTAAGAGTTTTACCCATAAACAGAAATTAGTTACAAAGCTCCCCAAATCTTTGCAATGTTTTGACTTCTGATCTAAATGCAGGTTCCTTTCTGTATAAAACTGCCTAGGAGGTGGTGCAAAGTTGGGGTATTAGAAAGCTGGGGGGCTGGGAGGCCTCAGAGTAGCATTCACCTTGGTGGATTCCCTCAGTTTCAGTCTTGGCTTTCGTGTTACAGGACAAGGGGGGCTGAATCAGGTTCATTAGAAGCTCCGGCATAAAAACCAAAATACCACTGTATTAATTTACAATGAAAAATATAACTGTCAAGGGAAATGGCTATTCATTTCATTTGGCCAGGCCATTCTCTCCTTGTAGAAAAGCCATATGGGGATTAAAATAATATTCAGAACTGTATTAACTGAGAAAAGGAACAGAATAAAAGGTTTAAGTTGTATGATTCGAATATTTAATGGAATCATATCAAGCTTAACTAGAGAAATGAGACGATTCTCACTACCAGAACCAGATAGTTTAGTATAAGCGTAGGAGACTTCCCACTTTAGAAGGGGTCCTGCCAAACATTTACTACCCAGGGTTTTTTTGGCTCAATACCTAAGTTAGGTATGTTATTTCTCTCAGTAAGGTCTTGTTCTGACCAGAGAGGCTCACTTCTGGTTTGATCCATTCTGCATTGACCTATAATAGAATTCTTACAGGACAATCTATTTTGAAGGGTTTGGACAGTATCTCACCGTTGACCCCAAACACCGCTCGGCATACATCTGCATACTAGACACTCGCAGTAAGTCCTCATTTCTACGTACTCATGAGAAAAAAAAAAAAAAGAAAGAAAAAAGAAAAAAAAAGAAAATCATAAATAGCCCCCAATGCCAGGCAGCCTGGTACGCAGCAGATGCCTCCAAATCTGGTTAAGGAATTGCAGTTTCCTATTCCTTTTGCCTAACGCAATTTAGAAAAGCATTACAGAGCACATCTCCTTCCAGGCTGGAAACCCGGCCAGAATGCAGCTCTTGCCTCACCTCTACTTGAGGACTCCGCCCTTTCCACGGGTCGCTCCAAGCCATGACCACAGGTCAGCGCGGACTGAGAAAGCGCCAACTGGGCGAGGACACCCCCGTCCTAATTTTATTTCCCCACTTAGAGCATTCATTCCCCAACTATTAAAGTAGCAAAAAAGAAAAAAGGAAAGGTGGGAAGAGGAAGACAGAGAAAAAGGGCTGGGGGAGAAGAGGAGCACTGCTCCGGAAACTCATCCCACCACCCTTAGTCTCCCTAGGGGATTAGGTCCCAGTTGAGAAATTCAGAAAAAAAAATTGTAGCGTCGAGATCCTTCAGGCCGAGTCTACGCCTGCCGGCTGGGCCTCAGAACCCCAAGGCCGCCCTGTTAGACTGCGCGACCGCACCGCGGGCCAGCGCGCGCCGCCCGCTCCACGCTGCCGGAGGAGCCCCGGGAGCCGAGCTGCCGACTCGCCGCGATATCTGGGTAGGGCCGCTCCAGTCAAAGCCCGCAAGGCAGCCCCAACTCGCAGCCTGGTCTGCAAGAGGGGGGCCGCTCCCCCCGACTCGGGCTGCTGGGTCGTGCCGGGCCTTTCTCTGGCTGGCCGCGTTCCTTCCGCCCTGAGAGGGCAAAGAGTCCCGCTCCCTCGCGTGCGCCTCTCGCCCGCGCTCCGGAGCGCCCCCTAGGAAGGAAGCCCGAGCGGCGGCCGCGCCTCGGCGGCGATTTTATTAGCGCTCGGCTGGGGTTGCCCGGCCCTTTGGCGAGCGGGGCTTCCCCGCCCCTCCCCCTCTTCCTCTCGGCCCCCTGCACCCCCCACCAGACGGCCGGAACCTCCCTGCGGGGCGGAGTGATACCGGCGGCGGCGTAGAGCGCGGCGCGGCCGAGAGGGGTGCCCGGGACTGCGCGGGGCGGGCGGCGGCGGAGGGAGGAGGGGAGAGAGGCGGGGCCGGGGCGGGTTGTTGTGAGGCGACTGCGCTACTGCCGGACCGGGGCGGTTATGGCGGCTCCATATTAACACCCTCCTCCTCCTCCTCTGCCGCCGCCGCCGCCGTCTCCTCCTCCTCCTTTCCCTCCCGCCCGCGCTCTAAGCCATCTCCCCCTTCACCCTGACGCCTACCTCTTCCCCTCACCTTTCCCCCTCCCCTTTTCTACCATGCCCGGCATGATGGAGAAAGGGCCCGAGTTACTGGGGAAGAACCGATCGGCCAACGGCAGCGCCAAGAGCCCGGCGGGCGGTGGCGGCAGCGGCGCCTCGTCCACCAACGGCGGGCTGCACTACTCGGAGCCCGAGAGCGGCTGCAGCAGCGACGACGAGCACGGTGGTAGCCTCGAACTCCTCCCCGCCAGCCCGCCTGCCCCCCT
>NW_012137080.1:4086172-4097408 GCF_000956105.1 Propithecus coquereli | reverse complement strand
CTCCCCCAGCCCCCTCCCCTCGCCGCGCTCCCGCCCTCCCTCCCCTCGGAGCCGGGGCGCTGCGGTAGCCTCGAACTCCCGGTGCAGTGCAGCAGCACCCCCCGCGACCCCCGTCCCTCCGCCCTCGACCAATCCTCCGCTCTCGCCCCCCCTCCCCGCCCCCCATCCGCTGCCATCTCCTGGAGTGCCCGGAGTTAATATCTGCCCATCCACCCGCCGCTTCTTTCCTCCATCCAGCGATTTTTATTTTTTATTAAGTGTCTCTTCCTTTTTCTTTTTCTTTCTTTTCTTTCCTTCTTCTTTTTTTTATTTTTTGGCATTGCTTTGCAGATGTTGGGATGAGAGTCGGAGCTGAATACCAAGCTCGGATCCCTGAATTTGATCCAGGTAGATATATTTGCTTAAGCAAAATCCCGTCTCCCTTTTTCTGGGCTCGATTTGGGGTAGACGGGGTCGGGGTCCGGGCGTGGGGCTGGGAGGGGATGTGGGGCTGGGCTGGGCAGGCATCCGTGGCGCGGAGGCTGTCAGGCTTGGCCGGGCTGTGACACAGGGCGTGTGGGCAGATGTGTGCATGGCAAGGTTAACATGGTTCCCTTTGGAGGCCACTTGCCCGGTGCTGGCATCGCCTTTCTGACCCTGCAGCCCGAAGCGGGGTCGGGGTGAGCAGAGGGAAAACGGCCCTTGGCGGAGGCCGGGGGAGGAGCGGCTGCGGAGCCGAGGGCTGTAGCAGAGGGTGTGCATGAGGGCTGTGTGTGGACCAGCCATGCAAATGTCAGTTGCCACCAAGCCGGCTCTGGGAGCGGAGGGCCGCGCTCCGCAAGGCGGGCGGCGGAGACCCGGGCGGCTGTCAGCGGCCGACGCCGAGGGCGAGCCCCGCCGACCCGCGCGCGGACGGGATCGTCTCGGTTCTTTCTTTTTGGCTAGGTGGTGTAGCTTTGGTCGCGGCATCTCTGCGGAGTGTAGGAGCCGCAGGGAGAAAGGGGTGGGGGAAGGGGGTGGGGAGACGCCGGCGGCACACCTCGCTCGCGAGCCAGCCCTAGGAAGTCAGACCACAGGACAGTGGCTGCAGCTGCCAAGGAGACATTTTCTCCCCGAGCAGCCAGGTTCCAGCGTCCTCTGCCAACCCAGCTTGCGGGCTCCCTGTCTACTTTTCTCCAAACAGGCTCCCTGGCGGTCACGGGATTTCAGCCTGCGCGGGGATTGGGCGAGAGTTCCGCATATGGAGGCGCCCTCTCCGGAGCCTCTCCAAGTGGAGCGCCTTTCCTGCTCCCCACCCTTTCCAGACCCTCCTCAGCTCAGGCTTCGGACAGACTTTGGAGGGGCCCCACCTTTTTATTTTCTTACAGTTGTCATTATTTTGCCCAGTGCCCGCTCATGATAACTCTGGAATTCGGTATTAGAAATTAATAGGGCTTGCGATTTTCGGGGGGTGGGGACGGAGGGCATGTTTATTTAATTATTAGGGTAGAGAAGGGTATTTTCGTTCCTCTCCTTACCGTTAGGACAACGCAGAAAATTTACTAATCATTTAAAGAGTTCAGGTAGCAGCTCCTCCTGTTCCAAGGGAGGGGTATAAACCAATGAGTGTTAAAAGGATTGTCAGGACAGTCTCTTTTTTAATAGGTAAAAACGATAATGCTCACTAGATTTGGGCTGCCTTCTAAACAGCATGAATACATTTTATTCAAAGGCTATCGGTGTGTGTAGTGGTGGGCTTCACATAATTTTAAATGTTTTATGAAACTAATTTTCTTTATTGATGTAGCTAGTGGGTGAATGGCACTTTCACATTACCCTGGTGCCTCAGGGTTTAGCTTGACATTTGGAAAGAGCATACTTTGGCTTTAAGATAGACTGAATTCAATTCCCAACTCTTTCATTTTTGTGCTGTGAGCAAATCACCTGCCTTCCCTGAGACTCAGTTTTCCTAGCTATAAAAATTATTTCAAAGAATTCTTGCCAGGATTAAATGCCTGGGCATATGGCAGTTATTCAGTAAAGAGTAAAATTTATAATTATGAAGAATAATTTTGGGTTTATGTACACCTTTGTCATTTGGAGCTTTCATTGAAAGCTTTTTTTGGTATTGATAAAGTTATTTCCAAATTAGAAGTCAGCAGCTAGAATATATTTCTTAAGTTTATAAATTTACCTATCTCTTTGCCCCATTGGGGAGATTTCTGAGTCAACATTTCATAGACAACTACGCTCAGATGGATTAGGGGTCTTGTGTTTAAGAGTCAGGCTTTATGCTGGAACAAACTTGCACATGCCATAGCCTGATCCCTGTAAAGTATTTTTTTTTTTGTTTCATGGTAAACTAAACACTAACAAATTTGAAAATTTGAGGAATAATTGATTTAAACAGAATATTATTTAGGCAGTTTTACCTGGCTGTTATTTAGATTAACAAACTTAATTGATCAACATTTTGCTTATTTTGAACCTAAACAGAATATTTGGAGAAAAAAAAGTCACTGAAATGTTACTATTTTTTAAATAATTAAAGCCATATTTTTAATTTATTTACTCAGTCTATGATTGATTTTATTAGAATAAGGATAAACATCACATTCTTGAAATTCACTGATTCATTTTCTGCTTAATAATCTTCTCCAGAAGCATTCCAAACCCAAGGACACAATCTAAATGTTACCATTTACGCTTAGAAGGAAGGTTTTTTTGGTAGTTAGTATAGGCCAGTTTTGTCAAGCATATACAGATTATCAATTATTAGATACTTTTTACAAGGATATATTGAGCCTCTATGCCATTCAGCATTGTACTGCTGCTCTATTTTACTCTTATTCTAAGTGTTAAACCGTTGTGTGAAGTTTTTATTTCACATCAATTCAATATAATTAGGTCAGAATTTAAACACATTGCCATGGAAAAGATAAAATAAGGAAAAGAGCTTTATTAACTAATGATAGAAATTGAGAAATGGTTGGCTGCTCTCCTTGTTTTCTCATTTTATTATCTTCGTCTCAAACCACTCAATCCATCTTTACGAAGATGGCTCACCCATAGCTCTACAAATCATTTGGAAGAAGAATTCCTTGGGTGCTGATATTATGATGATCAGAATGTAGGAAAATTAAAAGAGGATTTTTTGTGGAGAATATTTTTATTGGAAGAGATAATGATAGTGATGATGATAGAAATTAAGCACATAAATAATGAATTAGTAAACCGATTAGAGAATATGAGAAGAATTGACATTTATGTTGGAATTATGGAAATTAAGAGATTAGGGGCAGTTTGCCTTAATATATGGGCCCTTTGCTAATGATGTCTTTATAATTTACTAACTGGAGTTTTGATTATTTTCTTTCAGTTGTTTACTTGATCTTCCCAACATTTATTTATTGCCTACTGACTGTGCTTACACCATGAGAAGCAATTTTGTGTGGTGATTAAGTCTCACCTCTTCCCTTTAATCTAATATGGCATAATGACCTTAGATGAACTGCCTGACTCCTTTGTGAAAGGGTGATAATGTTGAGTATATCACAAGAGTAAGTGAAAGTTAATGTATATAAAGCAGTGGTTTTCAAAATATGTTGCTTGCATACCCATAGAATAATTTTGGAAGAGCATATTCTCACGTATTTTAAAGATGATATCTATTATTTGTCACTAAGTTTAAATAGTTGAAGAATGTGATCTCTGGTATATTGAAAATATTAACACTTCAAAATAAAGCTTTTATATCCTTATTTTAAATGTATCCAATTAAACATAAATACTACGGTGATCTGATAGTATCTGTTTATAAAATATATAGACAGGCTCCTAACATTCTAAAAGTTTACATTGTTCCTTTTCATCTTTGAAATCATTTCCATGCATTTTCTTCACAGAATTTTATCTTGCATAATATATTTTTGTGCTTGAAAGTACTTTATCGATCACCTAACTTCTCTATCACCTTAATATCTATTCTTGAAAACATACGGTTCTGAGTGAATCTCTTCTGGCTTGAATTATTACAATTTATACATAATTGATTAAAATTGTATTAGTTATGGTGCCGTAAGTAAAGGAGGGCTTTGCTGACACCCTGTTTGGAACCCTGGAGGTTTTAAAATTTTGTGCCATGTACTGTTGTAAGATTTGGAATGCGTGAGAGACATGCCTTGTTTGAGGAGTGACAAGTAGAAGTAACATGTAGCTTAGACGACAGGTGAGTTCTCAGACAGATTGTCTTGGGAATGAGAACATAGGGAAGTTGAAGGTCTGAAAATTGATTGTCTTAAAACGTATTCATGCTCATGTTCCCCGGGGGAAGTCTTTGTTTATCCCAGTTTGAAGTTGGTATGTTAAGTGTGTAATTTAAGACCTTACATATAAATGGTAAAAATTTAAAAAATTTTTAGAGCATCTTAATATTCTCAATATTTAAGTTCTTAATGTATATTTGTTCCATTATGTCCATCAAAGTCCTTATTTTTAATATCTTTAAAGGAAATCTTAAAAAGTAATAGAAGATTTTTATTTTTGTACTTATTTTGAAATGCTATTGATGTAGAAATCCTGGCTTATCAAATTATATTTTTGTTTCTTAGTTGTTGGTTTTCTCTAATAGTTTCATAAATGTACTTTACCAACTGCAGTTAAAAGATCTAAATGATTTCAAAGGGATTAAACTTTTAAATGTTTTATTTAGAACTTTTAAACTGTGATTGTTCAACAATTTTGCTTTCAGAACTGGTATGCTACTATTATAGTCTTTTAAAATTATGGTTTAGTATCTGGATTTTGGTTTGTTAATCCATTCAGTAGGTAGGATACTTACAAGGATGATTATTTTGTTGATACATCAGGTTTGATTCTCAGTACGGTTTCTGATAGACAGTTCTGAGGTATAATCTTAAATATTATAGATAAATACAAAGTAAACAATGGGTTTATGTCCTTAAGATATTAATATCTTAGTTCATTCTGATTTTTACAATGAAAAGGCTAAAATTTTATTGGATATAAGCATCCTGCAGGGTAAATAAATTATTTTTAATAGTACAAGTTACTTTGTCCTATTCTTTTGTAGGAGGGGAAGCAAATCTGAGTTGCCAGAAAAACAAAAAAAGTTATTTTCATCTATTTAATCTCATTTTCAAAGGGTTGGTGAGAGAGGACATCAGCCATCTGAGTTATAGCCCCGTGAGGTTTTATTCATTTATTTTTCAGTTGATTGATAAGGTGAGAAGCCGCCTTTTCAGGATAAAGAAGAGAAGTTAAGGAGGAGTTGTTTTCAATAAGCATACACTAGCAGTAATGATTAAGTCTCATAAAATGGTCACCATATGCCAGGTACTTCAGTTATATTCATTTAATTTTTGAACAACTCTGTGAAGTAGGTACTCTCATCATCCATATTTTTAGAGATGAGGAAAATTGAGGCACAGATTAATTAGATGTGCCCAACATGACATACCTACCAAGTGGCAGAGCTGGGATTCAAGCTCTGGGAGTATGGTTCCACAGACCACACTCTTAACCATTGCTCTAAAATATCCCTTATTTCCTATGAACATCAGTCATATCTTAGGTCTAGTTGACACATAGATAATTGAAAATAGTGCAGTACAGTTCAGAGTTTCGGAAAGAACATTGTGAAATGCCTAATTAGGCATTCTCTGCTATCAGACAGGATTGTTCTCCCTCTACCCACCACCCCCCATATTAGAAGAGCTGTTAGT
The DNA here is from genome assembly GCF_000956105.1 of Propithecus coquereli. NCBI lineage: Eukaryota > Metazoa > Chordata > Mammalia > Primates > Indriidae > Propithecus > Propithecus coquereli. Next base: position 4,091,706 of record NW_012137080.1, on the reverse strand, counting down.
TCTCACAGCTTCGATGCCAGTTTCTGTCAGCTCAGACCCTTAATTACAATGTTCAGAATTTTTTTGGAAATGTAACTGTAATTTTTCATGGGGAAAAATATTTAAAAAAAAATAGTTTAATACCTGTTTCAGAAGAGACATTTAATAAAGATATTTTAATTCAGACTTTCTGTAATGCAAGAATGAGATGTGAGACGCAAGGAAATATGTTTAAATATTAAGCATGATATGCTATTAAGACTTGAGACTTAATGGAAACCTTTCTTTATTGCATCCCATGTTCTATTAAGTAGGATTTAAATGATCTTATTGTCACAATCAGTTGTACAAAAGGAATCAGTTCCATGTTAAAGGATTGAAGTTTTGAATATTCACTGGAAATAACATTAGATTTTATTAATTAAATAAAGGCTTCTGACCAACTTAGGACTTCTGTTTTATTTCCATCAAGTAGGTTGGCTATTTTGCATTTGTATTTTTGTTTACATGGTTAAAAATTAAATATGTATCTTAATATTGAAGTTTGTAAAAGATATCTCAAAGTTTATTTTCATTGAATATACATTTTAGATAATGAACCTCTAACTTGTATTTTCTTAAATTCTAAGCTCCTGCTTTTGTCCTCTTTTATTAAAGATGCAACAAAATACAGAAAGTTTTGTTTTTAGATTTATTTTATAATTGTTTTTTCTAATACTTTGATAGTGTTTCTTCTTTATTTCTCTTTTCTTTATGCTTAATTTTTCCTCATCATAAAATGCATAAAATTTTTAAATAAGTTTAGCTTCATATTTTAAGAACAGTGTATGATTCTTAAAAAATTGTTGATTGTATATACATAGTGATAAATGATATTTCAAAAATAAAAAAATTATTGAATGATATTAAATTATTGCTTGATGGATGACTTCTCTAGATGGAGAATATACTAATAGTTCCCTTACCCCTAGAAATCAAGGTTCTTTATTCCAGATATCTTACAACTATATAAATGATCACAATTTAACTTCAGAATTATATTAATATTTTATGTGAGTAATTTTGGAATTCTCCTTTTAATGGTAGTTATCAGTACCTCATAAAAGTCAGTTGTGACATACTCATAGACAAGTCTGCTTAAAACGTGGCACAATGCTTCATTTCTTGATAGTTTTAAATTAACTTGAATGTATCTAAGAATTAGGTAGAAGCCAGAAAAAGACCACCTAGTAAATAAAAGACAGAACCTATGGGCATGTTCTTGGCGCTGGCATAGCTGTATGAGGCTTTCATTCATTCTGTTTATTCTTAATTTACATGCAGTTTTAACAGGGCTTGATTTTTCTGACTTTCTGGATTATAACAGATTTGAAATAAATTAGAAAGGGATAGTATGCTTCTAGATTAGAAGTAGACTTTTAAATTACATTAAGAAGAAATCACATTGTTTTATGTCTTTGACTTTTCTTACGCAGAGCACATACTTTTGTAAATATAAAATAAATGAAATTCAGTTTAAAAAGGAGTAGCTGGCAGACTCATAGCAAGGAATAAGATTAAATAAAAACCATACAATCAGACATAAGTATTTAAAAACAGCAATCTTGACCCATTTAGATATGGGACAAAACAATACTTGAGGCATTCACTCTAGTTTAAAAAGTCTGAGTTTTTACTGATAATGTCTAACTGATGTATGGAAGGTTAAATCAGATTTACTATTCTGTTAAGGATATGTAATGTACTTAAGAAAGTCTTTAATATGAAGGAGGTAAACTTTAGCATTTTCAAAATATCCTTAATTTTTATAAACAGGATATTTAATATAAATCTGTTTTCCTTCTCTTTGTTTTTCTGTACTTTTTTTGTCCTCCTTTGCAGGTACCTGTACTGAAATAAAAATAAAGGTTAATTTGTTTATACTTATTTTGAATGTAAATAAAATCCATCATAGTCAAAGTAATTAATTTTTTTTCTCCAGGTGCTACAAAGTACACAGATAAGGACAATGGAGGGATGCTTGTATGGTCTCCATATCACAGTATCCCAGATGCCAAATGTAAGTTTTCTGAAAGTGAATGTTAATGTCAACAGGGGTCTCTCAGTCAATTCAAAATGTGACTTATATTTGTTTCTGGCTCTTTCGGAGTCTCATTAAAAACAGTTTTTGTCTTTGTTTTATTTTGTTTTTTAATGGAGGTTGTTCTATTAGAATGTTTTTCCTTTTGAAAGATAGTGGGTTGATCATTCCAATTTGTGTCAGGCCCATGAAGAATGAAAAACCTAGGATCTGATGGCATTGCTGCTTAAATCCTCAAGCAGGGGAGGGAGTTACTATGTAGACATCTGCACAGGCTTTTCCTCAGTATATGGAGCTGTAAAGAAATGCCTTCAAACTTCAAAGAGCCCACTATCATTACCATTTTAAAGAGGAAAGGGAAAAGAACTGACTTCAGCAGCCATCAGGTCATCTTTGTGCCCTCCATTTGTGGACGGAGACCTTCTGGATCATTGACCATGCACTTCTTGAATCATGGTGTGGCTTTAGACTTCAATGTGATGTAGCGGACCTGATCCTTTGCGGCACATCAGATATAGGAAACGTGCAGGTAACAACACTAAGATCCCCACCCCTCCATTCAGTTATCATTGAGTTTTTAAAATAACAGCAACAACATTGAACAGCTAATTCTAGCAGCTATGAAATAAACTTGTCTTTTTAGAATATTTACTAACATCTTAAAGATGTCTCATGACGGTTTATTTAGGCCCATGTAAATTAATGATATCCTCTCTATCATATTTATATAGTAAGTCTAATGTGTATTGATGCAATAAGAAAACTAAAAATTGGAAACTGAGTATGCTTCTGCATACCTGATAAGGCTTTCTATTTAAGAGCTTTAGAACACCAGCAAAAGGTCTAGCTGGTAATCTAGGAATTGGGTGCCCTGGGGCATTCTTAACAGAAAACAAATTATTCATTTGGCCTGGGACTGTGTACTAAGAACCTGAAAGAGACTATCGGGTTTTCCAGGTTCAATCATTGTTACAGGCAAAGGTTTTCATTCACAAACTGAGCATCAGGGTGTCACTGAATTGTGCTGTTTTAGCCTGGTTTTATACAAAGGTGCATTTCTTAGCACAGTGGAAAACAATTTAGCCAACATGTCCTGGTAATGTGATGTTCATGTGGAATATCCTGTTGAAGGTCTAGGGCAGTGGTTTTCAACCTTGGCTATGTATTGGAATCACTTGGGGAACATTGATTTTGAAGTACTTATGCCTAGTCTCTGTATCAAACTGATTAAATCAGAATCTTCAGGGGTGGAGTCTGGACATTTTACTTTTTAAAAGCTCCCACACTGGCTGGGCACCATAGCTCATGCCTGTAATCCTAGCACTCTGGGAGGCCAAGCAGGAGGATCGCTTAAGGTCAGGAGTTCAAGACCAGCCTGAGCAAGTGCAAGACCCTGTCTCTACTAAAAATAGAAAAAGTTAGCCGGGCATGGTGGCAAGCACCTGTAGTCTCAGCTACTCGGGAGGCTGAGGCAGGAGGATTGCTTGAGGCTAGGAGTTTGAGGTTGCTGTGAGCTAGGCTGACACCATGGCACTCTAGCCTGGGCAACAGAGTGAGACTCTGTCTCAAAAAAAGAAAAAAGCTCCCACACTGATTCTAATACATAGCCAGGATTGAGAACCATAGGTCAGTTGGTATTATTTAACCTTCTGTCTATAGGACTATAAGATATTTTTGTTAAATTTAATCAGCATATATTTAGACCTATCATGTTTTTGAGTCCTTTGGGTTTTAAACAAAATGTAATATTTGGAGTTTCTGCACCAAAGCTTACACTTGGGAAGACATAATAGCACCCACAAAAAATAGTTGTTATTCTAATAGCGTTATTGTTAGTAGCATATTCATATATTAAACTGTACTGACCATTAATCATAGCAAATACTTATTAAGTGCTTAACATATGCCAGGTGCTGTTGAGAGCACTTTCCATATATTAACTCACTTAATCATAGGAGGAGGGTACTGTTTTTACCAACAATTTAAAGTGAGGAAACTGAGGTACAAAAAGATAAGTTACTTGGCCAAAAATCAAAAAACTAGCAACAAGCTGAGAATGAAGCCCAGGTAGACTAGCTGTTCCAGGATCAGAATTCTTAACCACTGCTTCTCAAATATATTTTTAAAGAATTTATGTGTGTGTGTGTGTATATATATATATAATTTTAAAGGGTCAAGAAAGAGTCATTATATGGACTTCACATAAAATTGAGTCCTGCTGAATGTGGCAGACTTCTCAGCAATGAGGCCTTCAAATAGCCAGTTGATCATCATTGAAACTGCTTATCTAAATAATTCTGTTGGCTTAATTACATATGGAGGATAAATGAAATTGGAATACTCAAACACTCTTTGTATAGCAAACAGGAAGAGCTTAAGAAAATTTAAGGATACTGAAGCATACTTAAATGTGTTATTATTATGTTTAGCAGGCAAAGCTGTAGATAAACCATCCTTTCTACAGCAATCAGAAAGGGAATGATAAAAAAAAAAAGGGAATGATAAAGGCTTTGGGCCAACTCTAAACATGAGAAAGGGTCTTAAATAGCTAAGTCTCTTCAAATAAAAACTGCAACAGAAAATCAATAAATTATCATTATATTTTACAATGTAATTAGATTCTTTTGGCTACCCACAGATCTTTTTCTTCATACAAAAAAATATAGTAGTAATGTTATTGAATTTGATAAGTATATGATATATAGTCATAGAGATAAGTTATACTAAATAAAATTTTAAACCAGGTGAGCTTCTGATACTATTCATATAAATCTCTTTTTATGATGTTTCATAGAAGATGGCTTTGACTAATTTTTTTACCCTTGGAATATAAATTATTTTGTTTTGCTGTGTTAAAAAAAAAAAAAAGTAGACCTGACCAAGTGAAGTAAATGAGAATGATTAATTATATAACATTGTTTCATTACAGTGGATGAATATATTGCAATTGCAAAGGAGAAGCATGGCTACAATGTGGAACAGGTATGTAGAGAAACATTTTAATACTAAGGCTCCTCTCAATATTTATCAGATCCACAGAGTATCACATGATAGTTTCTGTCCTAAGAAAGTGCATAAGTTTGACCAACCTTATAGATACCACAAAAGTCCTGGCAAAATCTGACCTTTCAACGTTACGGATTTTGCTTTTATAAACATTGATCATCTCAAGGGCTTGAACATTTTTTCTCAGTGCCTGTTTCTTATTCTACTTTGAGTTCTGAAAGCTTCTGAGAGCCTTCAGTATTACTCTGGTAAATGCTTAAAAAAACGAAAAGTAAGTTTTGGTGAATTTTGGGGTAAATATACATGGATAGGACTTTAAAAACAAATCTTCTATTTATAAAAAAGTTTAATTCTCTTTTGACTTTTTGTTCTAAAGGATCTAAGAGTTAAACCTTTTATTTAAAGAAATATTTAAGACTTCTAAATTTCGAATGAAATCACAAAAGGCTTTTTTTTTGGTTAGATAACT
>NW_012137080.1:4078922-4080415 GCF_000956105.1 Propithecus coquereli | reverse complement strand
TAGGCCCCAGCCTGTTTGAATATGGGCCTATGGTTAGAGATTCTCAGGGGAGACTTTCTGATTTCTTTTTGTTCCACTCAGCCAAGGGTGAGATGGATATGATTCCCTTTAATCATTCTCTCTCTCTGCAGAGCAGGGATTTATTTTTCTACTTGGCACGCTGATGGAGTTCCCCTTCTAGCATTCTGGCTTTGTCTCCTGTCCCTTGCACCTGTTGTCCACTGAAGCTTGGGCTTTACGCAAATGCTAACTACTGCATACTTGCTTATCCCTCTGGATTCTTTCTTTCTCATCATTTCTGGCCTCTGAGGAATTTCCTCACTTCCTGGCCATCTCAGAAGTAAATTTAAAAGAGTTTTTAAAATATTTGATCCAGCCATTTTAGAGTGCTATCCTGGGAGGAGTTTCTCTGAACATCAAATCTGCCATGTGTTGCTTAGAGTTGGATTTTAAGCAATGAAGTGGATTATGCTCCATTATACAGTTGTTTTATGAATTTTACTAGGAGTTCCTTTTCTAAAGAATTGGATTGTTAGATCTATTCAGTGACATAGCTTTCAACATAATAGACACAGTTTCTAATGTATTCCCCTTTCAGAAGCACAGAAGAACATTGTAGTTTTATATCACACTGTAAGAATATTATAAATAATAATGAAATACTATTTAGGACTTAATGGTCATTTTTCGAACTCTCCTAACCTCTTCTGAGACATAAATTCACAGTTTATTTTATTCCTAGATTAGGAGTTTAGAAATGTTTTCAGGGTTAAGATAATTCCATGTCCTTTTTAACCTTTAGAGACGTAATTCTTTTTCAGCAACTCCAACATGAAAATGAAATGTTATCTCTTTTTGACCAGCTGTCTAATCTGCCATGTCATAATCTCTAATTTGTCCCGTTTTTCTTTTTTTTACTTTTTTTGAAACTTTGCATTTAATAAGTTATAGTGCTTTTTTTTTTTTGCTATAAGTTCATAGCACTTTATTGCTGATGGAAAATATATCTCATCCTGAAGCAAACAGAGAAATTTAAAATACAGGAAAATTTAGAGTTTAAAATTAGTCCTATGGGACTAGAAACTAAACATTTGATTGAGTTAATCAGGGATATCATGTTATATGCTTCCCCGCAGTCGGTGAGTGGTATGTGTATGTGTGTGTATGGACTAGTAGATAAGATAATTAGTTAGAAGTATTATATTTTTTTTAGGTGTACTTAGTGCAGCAGATACTTCTACTAGTATTACTGGGTAATAGACTGCTTCCAATTTTTATAATACATTTGTGAAAACCAAATGACCTGTTACTCTGTCCCTATTTTCTTAGGGTAGTACTGAACAACCTGTCCAAACTAGCAAGATTGGACTTGGAAGGAGAGAGTATCAGAGTTTACAACATCGCCATCATTCTCAGCGTTCTAAGTGCCGTCCACCTAAGGGCATGTATTTAACCCAGGAAGATGTGGTAGCTGTTTCCTGTAGTCCCAATGC
>NW_012137080.1:4075392-4078872 GCF_000956105.1 Propithecus coquereli | reverse complement strand
CACATTACCAACCACTCCTCCATCCCACAAAACACTTGGCAGATAACTTTGCCTTTTGTGTCACAGAGAAAATATCAGGAAGAACCTCCCTTAAATTCCAGCCCTTTCCCTAACCTTTGCGCTACCATACTGCCCTTTCTATCGTAGTGTATTTGTACTTAGAACATTGTATTACGGTTACCGTATTTTGCTCACTGAACAGTTTAACCTGTGGCCTTGGAGCCACATGTGGCCTTCTGGATCCTTGAGTGCACCCTTTTGACTGAAACCAAATTTAACAGAACAACTCCTTTTAATAAAGGGATTTGTTCTATGAAGTTTGGATTCGGTCTCAGGGCCACATGTGTCTATGAGACTGCAAGTTCCCCACCCCTGGAAGCTATTTATTTGTGTCCCCTAGCACTTGCAGAGTACCTGGCATATGGTAAATATTCAATAAATGTTGAATGAAAATAGTCTCGTGTGTGAATACCTCTCTCTCCTAGTAAGGAGGGTCCCTTCTCTTGTTCTGTACAATTGCGCTGCTTATTTGATCCTGTCCATCCCTTCATATCTGCTCTGGAACTTTCTCCATCAAGAGAAAGAGAAGTCCCTTTTCTTTCTCATGTTTCCAGCCTTTTCACTGTAGCCCAAGAGTATGTTTAAGCCTTCCACTTAGAAGTGTATCTACCTCAACCAGTCTGGAAAAAAATCACACTCTTTAGCACTACTTCACTTTGAAATTTGCTTCAGTTGGACTTTGTCTGTTCCACCACTTCACTGAAACTGCCAGCAGAGGTTACCAGTGACCTCCTAATGGCCATGTCCAGTGACCAGCTACTCATTGTAGTCTCCTTGTGCTTTCTGTATCATTTCAAGTTACTGACTCGTCCCTTCTTCCTGAGAATTTGTCTTTGACTTTTGTAATACCAGCTTCTGATTCTTGTATACTTTTTAAACCATTTTGTCTCAATTTTAGTGATGCCTTTTTCTCTTTCTTACTTAGTCTTTTCATTTCCTCATTATTGTTTTTCTGTCACACAAAAAACTGTGAAAATTGTCCTCTTCTCTCTGTTCTTCTCGGTGACTGCCTTATTTTTAGGTTCTCATTTCCTCTCTGAATTATCATACCTGTTTTCTGTCTTATCTCCATGCCTTCAGATTCTCCACACCACCCTTTCCAGTCCATTGGCAACCCTGTTGCCAAAGCAACTTTTTAAAACCAATGTACTGCTTGCAGCTCTTCCATAGCTTTATCAGTAGGATAAAACACAAACTCTCTTAGACTATTCCCCAACCCTCCCCATTTATTTCATATTATTAACAACAGTTTTAGATATATCTTTAGTTCCTTGGCTTTTGTCCTTTGGTTATATTGGTCCGTTTTTTCTGGAATTCCCTTTTTTCCCCCCAGATCTTCCTAGGAAATTCTTCACAACTCTACAAAATGTAGCTTTTCTGTGAAATATACTGGTACCTTATCTTGAATTGACAACCTCCTTATATCTATTGTGGTACTAATCGCACTACTCATAGTTTCCCCTCCCCGCCTTCCTATCCCTGGATGGTGAGCTCTTTAAGAATTGTGTCTTACCTATCTTTTTACTCACAAGTCCTGATACATAGTAAGCATTCAGTAAAATTATTATAATGGGCGAGAATACATGTTAAACATTCTTAATTATGGTACAGATATGAGAGATTAGGAATTTAGTTTTAGTTACCTAGAAAATAAGTGTATGTGGAATACTGTTTTGCCCAGCTATGCAAAATGATACATACTCATTTGTTCTTTTGTTTGCCTGTTATCTCATCCTATTAGCAAATAACATGAGAGGAGTGTAAGTTAAAAAGTGTTAAGAGGATACTGCAGAGGTGTGGTCCAGGATTAGCACTGTGTGTTGGTAGCTTCATTCATTTCTCTGCTCTTTCACAAATGATAGGGACACCAGGCAGGAAAAGATACTACATTATTGCCTTTAACACTGATCTTTATGGCTGCCTCTGCATGTTGTTAACATACTACCTAGAAAGTTTTTGTTTTAACTTTTAAAAATTGTGAACTGTGTATACTGTAGACTATGTACAGTTTAAAGAATAATAATAAGGCAAACACCAGTATATCCCTCACTGACTGGGCTGATGAAACCGAAGTCTTCTGTGTGTGTTTCCTCAATTGCGTACCCCTCCTTTTCTCTCCAGAGGGAACTCCTATACTGAAATGTATTAATTATTCACTTTTTTTGGTAGTTTTATCACATATATATGTATTTCTGAGTAATTATCATTTAGTTTTGTTCATTTCAAACTTTATTAGAATGGAATCATCGTATGTATTCTTCAGTACTTTTTGTTTTTGCAATTCATTTTCATTGCTATGTTATTAGTGTTGCATTGCATACATATACTACAACTTATCTACTCTCCTATCAATAGATATAATTTTCAATTTTTTATTATTATAAACAGTGCTGATATGAACATGTCCTGGATACACATGCGTAAGAGTTTCTTTGAGATAGTAGTTTGCAACCAGGTTTAGCATTGCCCCAGTAAGGGGCATTTAGAAATTATGGAGGTGTTTTTCATTGTTGCAGTGATTATGGGGCACCTCTGTCATTAAGTGGACAGGGGAAGGGGATGACAATGATACTGAAATGCACAGCACATTGTTCCACCATATTGGCAGCAGTGACTTAATTGAGTTATAATGCCCCAGGATTATTTAGAGTAAAGTTACTGTATTTTAGAGTATAGATACATACAACTTACCGAAGTAATAGCAAATTGTTTTCCATAGTTGATATTCCTCCACTGGGCTATGAGAATGCTCATTGTCGACTTCCTTGCCAATACTTGATATGATCAGACTTTTATTTGTTTTTTGTTTTTGTGAGACACAAAGTCTCACTCTGTTGCCCAGACTGGACTGCAGTGGTATGATCATAGCTAACTGCAGTCTCCAACTTCTGCGCCCAAGTGATCCCCCTGGCTCAGCCTTTTAAGTAGCTGGGACTACAGGCATGCACCACCATGCCCAGCTAATTTTTTAAAAATTTTTTTGTAGAGACAGGGTCTTGCTGTGTTGCCCAGGCTAGTCTTGAACTCCTGGCCTCAAGTGATACTCCTGGCTCGGCCTCCCAAAGTGCTGGAATTATAGGCATGAACCACCACACCAGGCCTGAATAGACTTTTAAAATGTTAAAGTCTGGCAATATGAGATGGTATCTTGTGTTCTCAGTTTCATTCATCAGGTTACTAATGAGGCTGAACATTTTTCCATCTGTTGACTGGCTATTATGTCTTTTTATAAGTGTTGGTATTTTTAACCTACTTTTTTATTGGATGTTTTTCTTGAAAACAGAACATGTGTGTGTGTATATATATATATATATATATATATGTACATATACATATATATTTTTTTCTTACTGAAGTCTTTATATATTGTGGATACCCAGGTCCTTCGGTTACATGTGTTGCAAAGATCATTTAGCAGTT
>NW_012137080.1:4073382-4075202 GCF_000956105.1 Propithecus coquereli | reverse complement strand
GAAGGGAATTAAGTTTACTAATCTTTGTTTCTTCTCAGTGATGATGATGTGGAAGAAACACACCCAATGGATGGGAACGATAGTGATTATGATCCCAAAAAAGAAGCCAAAAAAGAGGTAACGATGATCATTACAAGTGCTAGTAATTGTTCTACAAATCACTGAAGAAGAATGAACAGTACTTCATATTAAGAAAAACTTTTTTATATAAGGGTTTAGAAGGTAGTAAATTTCAATGCTAATGAGAGATTTTTGGAGATACAGTCATACCTAGAACCCTAGTTAGCCAGTGGTTTGAGTAATTTGAGGGTTATCTCATCTACTCAGAAGTATAAAAGCCCTACCATGATCCCTAGTTTTTAATCCATGGAAAAGAAATAAAACCACCCTTAAATGATATAGTATTAAGTGTAAAATCAAGCTTTCTGGTTTTGTTAACTCAGTTTTTCTTGAAAGCATTTTGTTTGGTCCATGTTATAGCAAAGTGAAAAATAGTACCAAGTATATTGACATCATCAGTGAAAATTGAAAGCTGTCTGAAAGGAAGAGATGAAAGAATCTCCATCTAAAAAAGCACTTATATGATGCTATCGTCGATATGAGGATAATAATGATGACTTAAAAATCCTTAAGAAAAGGCAAAATTGACATACATGCTCTGCTTAATAAGGCAAGAAACTACATAATTGTAAAAAAATAAATAGTCAAAATGTTGATGAATATAAGTTTCTAAGGTACAGGCAGCTGTGAAATAGTGAAAATAACATTGAAACTAGACAGTAGATCTGAGTTTGTTTAAACTTAGTCTTTAGTAGGTGTATGACCTCGTCCAATTTAACGACTCTCATTCTTTTCTTTCTTTTAATTGTTTTTCTTCTTATGCTTGCATTCCCCCTGCCCCCCCCCCATTCTTAAGAAACTCAGTATCATGGTCCATTCTGGCCCGTATCATCACTTTAAGCTCTTCCATCAAAGAAAATTTTTAAGTCCTACCCTACCTCAACTGGATATCTTACTGCTTTTCTTACTACTGCTAAATATTCTCAGATTCCTCGATTCCTTCGTTTTTTCCCCCAAGTCTGCCTTATCATTATTTCTCTGAGCCACAGACCTAATGAGCAACTACTTGAATTGCTTTGTTCCCCGTTTCCCCATTTCTTTAACTTCCCATATCCTTACCCTTCTGCTCTTCCTTGCCTAACCCTGTAAACCCATAGTGCCAGATCAGTTGCTATTCTTGGTCTGAGAGGCACAGCAGGAGAAAATGACAAAATTATGTAAATTGTTGCTACTACAAAAAGTAGTTTCTAATCTCAGTGTAGTCCTTAGTGCCTCTCAATTTTTAACCTCTGAGTCTCAATTTTATTCTCGGTAATGTTAAAGTAATGGGATTGTTTTGAGAATCAAAGAAAAATATGTATAAAAGCACTCATTACAGTACCCAGGACATAGAAGTCATGAATACAAGTTGCTGTTGTTTTATTGTCTGGCCAGCTGTTTTGAACATTCATCCCTTTCTCCACATTACCAACCACTCCTCCATCCCACAAAACACTTGGCAGATAACTTTGCCTTTTGTGTCACAGAGAAAATATCAGGAAGAACCTCCCTTAAATTCCAGCCCTTTCCCTAACCTTTGTGCTACCATACTGCCCTTTCTATCGTAGTGTATTTGTACTTAGAACATTGTATTATGGTTACCGTATTTTGCTCACTGAACAGTTTAACCTGTGGCCTTGGAGCCACATGTGGCCTTCTGGATCCTTGAGTGCACCCTTTTGACTGAAACCAAATTTTACAGAAAACTCCTTTTAATAAAG
>NW_012137080.1:4067647-4070642 GCF_000956105.1 Propithecus coquereli | reverse complement strand
TGTGGATACCCAGGTCCTTCGGTTACATGTGTTGCAAAGATCATTTAGCAGTTTGTGGTTTATCTTTTTTCTTTCTATAAGCATAGGTAAACAGCTGTTTCATCAAAAGTATGTAAAGTTTCAAATTTCAATATTCTTTTATATTTTCTTTTGAAAGTTTTGAAGTTTTACATTTTGCATTCAAGTCCTTGATCTAGCAGTAAGTAAGTTTTGTTCATAGTATAAGGTAGAGGTCCTTATTTATTTATTTATTTATTTATTAATATGGGAATGACTATCTTTTTCAATGGGCCTGCAATACCAGCTTTATCATGTATGAGGCTTCTATCTATGCATGGCTCTCTATTCTGCTGCCGTTGTCTGTTATCCCTTGCCAGTCCCACATTGTCTCAGTTACTTGTAATAAGCCTTATAGTAAGTCTTGGTAGCTGCTAGGGGCAGGTTCCACTACTTGGTGGTTCTTCTTAAGGAAGGAGTACCTTAGCTATTCTTGGACCTTTGCTCTTCAAGTTTGTCACTTTCCTAGGACAGCCCTGCTAGATCTTCTGTTGAATCCATGTATAAATTAAGGAAAAATTAAACCTTTATGTAATTTGCAGATTATTTTGGATTTCCTGTGTAGTGATTTGTATTACCTAAAAATAATAGCAATTTTGTTTCTTTTCAATCTTTATACCACTTATTTCTTCCCTTACTAAATTAGTATTACTAGTATAATGTTAAATAGAAGTTACGATAACATATATATTTTTTTATTTTTTATTTTAGAGAGAATGATTTTTGTTTCAACATCAAGAAGGATGTTATCAAAGGGTTTTCAACCCACTCACATTGCTGGTGGTTGATGCTAGTTGGAACATTCCATGTGGCCTCTCCAGTTTGGTGGCTCTGAGTAATCTGGCTTCTTGATGGCTGGTTTCCTCCAAAGTAATCAAACCCAAAAGCGCTAAGTGGAAGCTACCCAACTATTTCTGGCCCAGCCTTGAAATTAACTCAGTGTCACTTCTGCTGCATTCACTCGGTTATAAGTGAGTCACTAAAGTTGGTCCAGAATCAAGAGAGGGAATATGGAACCCCTACTTCTCAATGGCAGGAATGTTGAGGAATTTACTGACATATTTTAAACCTCCAAGCCCAGAATATGGAATTTTCATAAATGTTTTTCCATGTGTACTTGAGAATATGTACTCTTGGTTACAAGGTTTTACATGTGTCCCTTAATTTAAGCTTGTCAGTTCTGTGTTGAACTCTGTATTTTTACTGCCATCCTACTTGCTAGCTTGGTTTTTGTTTGCTGCTCATCTAATCAGTTATTCTGATCAGTCAATTATTAAGATCAGTCAATTATAAAATTTTTTATATTTTGAAGCTATTGTTATTAGGTGCATACAAGTCAAGAATTGTTTTATCTTGCTGCTAAATCGAGCCTTTTATCAATAGGTAGTGACCTTTTCATCTCTTGTAGCGACTTCTATCTTAAAGATTATTTTATCTGGTAAGATTAAGCTTCATCATCTTTCATTAAATATTTGCCTGGTATATCTTTATTATTTTACTTTGAACAATTCTTTGTCTTTACATTTTAAGTATGTGCTTTATAAGCAGTATATAGCTGGGATTTTATATTTTATTTGAATAGTTTAGCCCATTTATATTGATCATGGTCACTGATCTATTTGTATTTTTGTTCTTTCTTATTTTTGTCTTCTGTTTGACTTGCTTTTTTTAGTTGTCTTTCCTTTCCTTCATGGCCTGTTTTTAGGTATTAAGAATTCATTTCTTATTTCATTTTTTTCCCTGTACTAGTTTGGGATGTTTCTATTCTTATTGTGTACTCTGGAAATTTTATCTTACATATTTAACTTAAAATCTAATATTGGTGTCTTTAATGACTTTCTGATTACATGAGGCCCTTAGAACACTTTGACTCCATCCACTATACCCTCCTGATTTGTAAGCTGTTTTTGTCCACAGTTTTAGTTACATCTTGGTTTTTTTAAATCTCTCAAATCAAACATAGAGCATTTATTTAGATGTACCCACATATTTAACCTTTATTTTGTCTACCCATTCTTTCTTGAATCTTAGGCCTTTCATTGAAAATAATTTGCTTTTTTCCTACTAAAGTATATCCTTTAGAAGTTCATTTAGTGAGGATCTGTTGATCATACACTTAATCTTTTTAGAAATAGGGTCTTGCCATGTTGCCCAGGCTGGTCTTGAACTCCTGGGCTCAAGCAATCCTTCTGCCTCAGCCTCCTGAGTAGCTGGGAGTACAGGCATGTGCCACTGTATCTGGCTGTAAACAGATAGGTTTAAAGTGCATTCTTCTAGAGAGGATTTGTATTTGCTTCTGCTAAGTCTCTGTAGGTGCTACCAACCTGAGACACTTTTAAACTAAATTTTCAATTTGGGGTTTTTCAGGCCAGGCAGATCATAAAATTAAGGCCCCATGTGGGAGAGGTGTGACGGATAAACTTCACTGTCAGGTACAATGAACACTATTCTGGTGACAGGCATGCTAAAAGTCCTGACTTGAGCATTACACAGTTCACCCATATAACAAAAACGCTTGTGCCCCCTTAATATTTTGGAATAAAAATAAATAAATAAATTTAGGCCCCAGCCTGTTTGAATATGGGCCTATGGTTAGAGATTCTCAGGGGAGACTTTCTGATTTCTTTTTGTTCCACTCAGCCAAGGGTGGGATGGATATGATTCCCTTTAATCATTCTCTCTCTCTGCAGAGTAGGGATTTATTTTTCTACTTGGCACGCTGATGGAGTTCCCCTTCTAGCATTCTGGCTTTGTCTCCTGTCCGTTGCACCTGTTGTCCACTGAAGCTTGGGCTTTACGCAAATGCTAACTACTGCATACTTGCTTATCCCTCTGGATTCTTGCTTTCTCATCATTTCTGGCCTCTGAGGAATTTCCTCACTTCCTGGCCATCTCAGAAGTAAATTTAAAAGAGTTTTTAAAATATTTGATCCAGCCA
>NW_012137080.1:4052620-4065177 GCF_000956105.1 Propithecus coquereli | reverse complement strand
ATTTTCTTGGTCAATGTCAACCAACCCTACACTATAAGCCAGTAAAGTCTGAATCTATTTCTCAAGCTGTGACTTTTCCAAAGCTCCATAGCCATAGTTCCAACTGCCTACTAGATCTTCCCCAAAAGTCTTTTTTCCTGTCTGTTGAAACATTGCAATCAGGTTTGATTCCTCCCTTGCTGTACACAGGTACACCCAAGTGGTAACCAAGTTACGTGAGTTCTATTTCTGAAATTTCCTTTAAACCAATCCCCTCATTTTTATCCCATCACTGCCACCCTTGTTCAGGCCCTTATCACCTCTTACCTGAAAGTAACTATCTTGTTCATTATTTCTGTACACTTCTCTTTAGCTGTAGGTTAAACATCGTTGCCAGTGTTATCTTTAAAAAATAATTTGTCTGATGCAAGTCACACATCTTAAAGTTCTTCATTAGTTTCTATGTGCCTTTAGCAGGTTATAGTCAAGATAGACAAGGATTTAGGCCGGGCGCGGTGGCTCACGCCTGTAATCCTAGCTCTCTGGGAGGCCGAGGCGGGCGGATTGTTTGAGCTCAGGAGTTCGAAACCAGCCTGAGCAAGAGCGAGACCCCGTCTCTACTAAAAATAGAAAGAGATTAATTGGACAACTAAAAATATATAGAAAAAATTAGCTGGGCATGGTGGCGCATGCCTGTAGTCCTAGCTACTCGGGAGGCTGAGGCAGGAGGATCGCTTGGGCCCAGGAGTTTGAGGTTGCTGTGAGCTAGGCTGACGCCATGGCACTCACTTTAGCCTGGGCAAAAAGAGTGAGACTCTGAAAAAAAAAAAAAAAAAAAAAAAAAAAGATAGACAAGGATTTATAAGACAGTCATATTAAGAAATTTGTAATTCATCCTGAGTTAGGAAACCACTGAAGGACTTTAAGGAAAGGTGTACCATGGTCATATTTACATTTTTCAACTATTAGGTTGGTGCAAAAGTAATTGTAGTTTTGGACCATGAATTTTAAAATCATTATAACTAGGCTCAAACACATCTTTATTAATCAAAATAGGAACCATTACAATCAACACATTTTTGCCAACGAGAAATAAGTTTATTTCTGTAGCATAAAAATCCATGCTTCAGGACTCCATGAACTCTTGGAAAGCATCTTCTGCATCCTGCTGGTTGTGGAAGCGTTTTCCCTACAAAAAGTTGTCGAGATGCTTGAAGAAGTAGTAGTTGGTTCGTGAGAGGTCAGGTAAATATGGCGGATGAGGCAAAACTTCATAGCCCAATTTGTCCAACTTTCGAAGTGTTGGTTATGTGACATGTGTTCGGGCATTGTCATGGAGAAGAATTGGGCCCTTCCTGTTGACCAATGCTGGCTGCAGATGTTGCAGTTTTCGGTGCATCTCATCAATTTACTTAGCATACTTCTCAGATGTAATGGTTTTGCCAGGATTCAGAAAGCTATAGTGGATTAAACCAGCAGCAGACCACTAGAGTGACCACTACCTTTTTATGGTCAAGTTTGGCCTTGGGAAGTGCTTTCGAGCTTCTTCTCAGTCCAGCCACTGAGCTGGTTGTCATATAAAATCCACTTTTTGTAGCACATCACAATCTAATCAAGAAATGGTTTGTTGTTATGTACAAGAAAAGATGACACTTCAAAACAACAATTTTTTTGATTTTCAGTCAGCTCGTGAGGCACCCACTTATCAAGCTTTTTCACCTTTCCAATTTGCTTCAAATGCCTAACAACCATAGAATGGTCGACATTTGAGTTCTTCAGCAACTTCTCAAGCAGTCGTAAGAGGATCACCTTCGATGATTACTCTCAGTTGGTCGTTACCAACTTCCGATGGCTGGCCACTGTGTGCTCCTCATCTTCAAGGCTCTCGTCTCCTTGGCAAAACTTCTTGAACCACCCCTGCACTGTACGTTTGTTAGCAGTTAGTTCCTGGGCCAAACGTGTTGTTGATGTTGCAAGTTGTCTCTGCTGCTTTACTACCCATTTTGAACTTGAATAAGAAAATTGCTAGAATTTGCTTTTTGTCTAACATCACTTCCATAGTCTAAAAGAAATACAAAATAAATAGCAAGTAATAAGTCATTAGCAAAAAAATATAAAGTGAAAAAAGCACATTAAAATGATGTATAACATAACCACATTTATTTAAGAATGTATTCCAGTATCAAACAGCGAATGTCAGCAATGCTAAAACCACAATTACTTTTGCACCAACCTATATATCTCTTTGTATTTTCTTTCCTTCTTTTTTGTAGTTGCTTTAGGGATTACAGTATGCATCCTCAGCTTATCACTGTGAACTGAGAGTTAATATTACAATAGTCCCCCTTCATCTGTGGTTTTGCTTTCCATGGTTTCAGTTACCTGCAGTACAGTACAATAAGATATTTTGGGAGAGAGACCACGTTCATATAACTTTTGTTGTAATATATTGTTATTGTTCTATTTTATTATTAGTTATCGTTGTTAATCTCTTATCGTGCCTAATTTATAAATTAAACTTTATCATTGATATGTAGGAAAAAACATAGTACAGGTTGAGCATTTCTAATCCAAAAATCTGAAATGCTCCAAAATATGAAACTTTCAGAGTGCCCACTTGATGCTCAAAGGAAATGGTCGTGAGAGCATTTTGGATTTTTGGATTAGGGATGCTTAGTTGGTATGTATTGTGCAGATACTCCAAAATCCCCACAGATCTGAAACACTTTTGGTCCCAAACATTTTTTTTTTTCTTTTTTTTTTTGAGACAGTCTCACTCTTTTGCCCAGGCTAGAGTGAGTGCCGTGGCATCAGCCTAGCTCACAGCAACCTCAAACTCCTGGGCTCAAGCGATCCTACTGCCTCAGCCTCCCAAGTAGCTGGGACTACAGGCATGCGCCACCATGCCTGGCTAATTTTTTCTATATATTTTTAGTTGTCCGATTAATTTCTTTCTATTTTTGGTAGAGACGGGGTCTCGCTCTTGCTCAGGCTGGTTTCAAACTCCTGAGCTCAAACAATCCGCCCGCCTCGGCCTCCCAGAGAGCTGGGATTACAGGCGTGAGCCACCGCGCCCGGCCTGTCCCAAACATTTTTGATAAGAGACATTTAACCTGTGTGTATTATGGTTTAGTACTATCAAAGGTTTCAGGCATATGCTAGAGTCTTGATTCTCTATAGATAAGGGGGCATTACTGTATACCACTTCTTATAAAGTGTAAGAACCTTGCAACAGTATAGTGTGGGACCAAAATACTGTATGTTAAACATGTTCAGATTTCTCTATCCCTTGGCCTTGGTTATTCACCCAAACTGCTTTTCTGTTTCTCTTTTCTTCCCTAGCAGACTTCCTTAATAAACATAGACCACATTAGCTTCCTCTGCTTTCTTACCACCACTTATTCTCTGACCCTTTCCAATCTAGTTTGTGCCCTATATGCCATTCCTATTCTACCCCTCAAAGCTATCTTAAGATCGTTTATGAACAAGTTGTCAGGTCTAACACCTCCTCCTTGGTTCTTAATCTTCTGTGACTACTGAGTACTGTTTGACACTGCCAACCATTTCTTCCTTCTTGGAATTCCTTTCCCTTGACTTTTGTGACACTGGACTCTTTATACTCAAGACAGTATATATAGTATATATTTGATTGAATGCTTAGCCTTTAGTCAAACCATGAATGCAAAACTTTGATCTTCCAAACCACAGCACTCTTTAGAAAACTTCTAAAATGCTTTGCCTGTAATACTTTAAAAGTACTCAGAGACTGAAGAAATAAAATTGACTCAGTCACGTATATTCATACTTCATCCTCAGCATTACTATAACACTTATAGATGACTGTTTTTATTGATTTTTTTTAGAAGGAATTTTATTTTAAGCCTTAACTTCCTACCTTGGTTATTCATTTGATGTGTGTGTGACATGGTGAAGGTTTGCACTCATGGATTGACAAATTATGCTACCCATTGCTACTTTTATGTCTCATACGCATCTCATGTACATACAGTGTCCAAACTGAATTCTTTCACACCCAACCTAGTTATTTGTTCCTCTTTGCATTCTCTGTCCCAGTGAGTAGGGCCATATATACTTAGTTACTCAAGCCAGTGACCAGTTATTCTTGATTCCCCCTAATTCTCTGCAATCAAATGTTTACAAAGAGGTCTTAGTTTTGTTTCCAGTTTATTTCTTTAACCTATCTCTGTGTACTGCCACCATCATTCCTTTATTCCTACAGTCTTAATGTTTTTTTTAATTAATATTTCTTACTGGATTGTTGAATTAATTTCCATCCTCTTGGAACTCCAATCTGTTCTCTGCATAACTGCCAGAAGTATCTTTCTGAGGGGCAAATATGGTCATGTTGCTCCTTTGCTTAAAAATCCTTTAAATTTTCTTCAATCTTTAGTAGGCAAAATTCAAATTCTTTGGTCTGGCTCCAGGCTAACTTTGCCTTAGGGCTTTTCTGTCTTCTTAATGCTATTGTGCCTGGAATACATTCTCTCTTCCCAACTTTGTCTGCCAGCTTAATTCTTGTTAATCCTTTAAAACTCAGTTTAGGTGTCGGCTCCTCTGGAACACTTTCCCCAATCTTCCCCACCACCTGTCCACCGACACACACACAAGTATGCTTCCTCTCTTATTCTCTTTTCTCTCCAAGTCTGTGATAGGTGTTTTAGCATTTTCTTGCTTCTATATATATTTATCGCTTCTATATGTATTTATCGCTTCTATATGTATTTATCTCCCCACTAGTCTGTGAAATCCTGAAGAATTGAGACTTTACGTTTTATTTCTGCATGTCTGTCTAACGTGGCCAACTAACTGCCCTTGAACTATCCTAGATTTATGCATTTTAGCTGGTGTTTTTAAGATTTCTGGTGAAAAAATTCAGAAATCACTTTATAAATAATTGGTTGTCCACACTAGGGGGAAAAAAAAACCCCAGGGGAAAAAAGTAAACAAACAATCCTAGCCCTTAATATTCTAAGTGGAGACTAACAATATTGGTAATAGAATAGTAGTTAAAAACTTGGTATGGTTTGAATTCAGGTTGTACCTCCTACATTTGTGGCCTAGGAAAGTTTTCTTTTCTGTGCCTTACATTCCACATCTGTAAAATGGTCATAATAGAAGTCGAGTCAGTTCTGCTATAAGTTTTTTTAAAAACATGGATTTGTTCTAATGTAATTAATATACTAGGAAATAATTTTCTTTGTTTATGTATGATTTTTGTCAGCAAAAAACTGCGCCCAGCTGGACTGAGCGCACACACCCCCCCCAAACATGTACCAGCTACCCCAATTTGTTGTGTGTTATAAACCACACATATCTAGCGTTAAAACTTTTCCTCTGATTTCAAATAACGCACTTTCTGCACCTTGACAATAACTCACAACCTACAACCATTTCAACACCCATTTCCACAAGAAACCTTCGGGTTTTTTTCAAGGTAAAGTACTATCTTTATTGTAGCATTTGTGGATTTCTTAACCATTTAGAATGTGTAGAATTGTGCTCCCATTTTTGTTGGGTTCCCGTTTTCTTATGTGTCATTGATGAAGTTTTTGAGTGTTGTGTTTCAACCTCCTTTTCCCTGTTAGCCCTTTGGTTTTTATTGTGGATTTTGTATAGTACGGTAACTTTTAAGAGTGCGTTTGTCATGTTGTAGCAGAATTGATTGTACTTCACAGGGTGGTTGTGAGAATTCATTTAGCACAAATAAAGCACTGAAAATGATGTCTTATACACAGTAAACACCTAATAAATATTAGACTCCATCATTATTATTATTATTGGAATAATTGTTATTTGGTCAAAACATTATGGTAATAAGAAATATTCATGCAGTTTAATCCCTATCTATGCCTGTTGTCTTTGGTTATAAGAGCCATTGTTAAAAGATATTCAAAGACTGATTTGTGATATTCAAAGATATTCAAAGTCTATTAGTCTGTTAGATGTGTATATTAATGTGTTAATTAGTTGAATGAGTGGTGTATCACACCCTAAGTGTAATATGTATGTCTATTGTCCTGAAATAAAATTTAAGCAAATTTTGGAACATACTTTCATTTATTGAGTACTCGAAAATTTACATTAAGTACATGATCTGATTCACATTTTGGGTTATTTTGTTGAAGGTTCAGAACGCTAAGCAAGTAAACAGTGCACTTAAACAGAAAATGGAAGGTGGAATTGAAGAATTCAAACCTCCTGAGGTATGTTATTAAAAAATATATGCTATTCAGTCTAGTGAAACTTTGTTCTTTGAGGTATTGTTCAATGTCAAAGTACTATTTTGGACATGTATGTGTTGTTAGTACTTTGAAGGTTTCATAATAAGGATAATTTGTTATGTCTCTGTTTTTTTCATTTAGATAGTTGATCTTTTGAGGCTTGGCTAATCGTTTTGTATTTAAGGTAAATTGTTTCTTTCCTGCCCATAATAATTCATATCAAGCAGAGTAATTAGGGAAAATAGTTATGGGAGTAGGCACAATGTGTGTGACCCCAAAAGCTCTGTGATGAGCAAGCCAGCGCATTTCTGGGTCTACAGCAGTGTTTGCTCAGAGCCCTTCCCTGCCTCTGTGAATTGGTAACACAGCAAGAAAAATGTCGCAAGAAAAGGAGTTTAACAAATTTTTGTTTTCATTTATTTGTTTTTTGGCTCAGGTTTCCAGTTAGGATTTTATTATGTAGACTTACATTCTTGTACTTCTATCTCTGAAAAAAAAATCTAAAAACAAGGTATAGATTGGTCATTTTTCTCAAGTCTTATTTGTATTTCAGTTGAAACCTAAATATGTTTTTGATATTCATGGTAATTATATGAGTACTTAAATGTCTTTAAGATCCAATCAAATGTTTTTATAGAAGCTTCTACTATGAAATCTTTTCTCTTTTCTCTCTCTTTTTCTAAGACTCCTATGTTATGCTTCATATCCTGAATTTGTCTTTCTGTGTGTGTGATAATCAAATAATCTTCTTTGGTCTTAATGGGACCTTCCCCCCGTCCCCCCTGCCACCCACCCCCAGATCACAGGCTGACTGAAATATCTACAGATGAAATATTTGCAAGGGGCTGGGGGAGGCGGAGAGTAGTACTTGAGAAATACAATGAACAACATGCCCTCTTAATCATTAGAATCTTTCAGAAAGGAAGACTTGTTATGAGGAAAGTTATTTTTGTTTGTTGTTTTGAATAATCTTTTTCAAGGTTAGGGTATGGAAAAGAATGGAGACTATATAGACTGATATCTCATGCCAAACCCACAGGTAAACTGACAAACATTCTAGTAATGTTTATTTAAGGATAGAGTAATACAAAAAAAATTTACCTTTTTTTGTTATATTATTGCAACAAATAATTATTTTAAATTTTGTATTAAAATATTTTAATTTTGTATTTATGTATTAAAATACATAAAAGCAAAAATCTTAAATGCCTATAATTTCATAATCTAAGTTAAAAAATATAGCAGATATTACAAACATGTGACTAGCAGGAAGCACTTTATGCTAACAAGTTTCAAAATTAAAATATAGAAATTCCTAGGAAAATGTCTTCCCAAAATTGTCTGAAAAAGAAAGAAAAGCTGAATCATATATAATCATTAGATAAAATGAAGGAATAATTTGACATTTTTCTTTCACAAGAAAACACCAGGCTGAGACATTTTTACAGAAAACGTCTGTCAAGTTTTCAAGGAAAGGATAATTGTAATGTCATATTTTTCATGAAATTACTGGACAGTTTCATTCACTAGCATTATGTAAAGAAAAATGTGAAAATGCAGTAGCGTTTTATAACTTTCCTCTGTGCTGCCTCATTTGGTCTTTACATGAATTCGTACAAGTACTTGAAGCAGATACTACTATTTTACATGAGGAAACTGGGACTCAAAGGGGTTAACTGACTTGTTCATGATCACAGAAGTAGTAAATAATGAAATTCTAGCTATATTTTAGATTCTTAGAGTCCTGATTGGAGTCCTAGATTAGTACATATCATGCTGCCTCTTACTTTTTGGATGTTTTCATATAATAGCAAAATTATATATTAGATTCTCAACATTTTAATACGGTTACTGGGTTAGAAGTTATTAAAGATTTATTATATCTTTTGGTTTATTGTAAAAATAATGATAAAAATAAAATAAGCCAAAATCTTAGCATTCTACCTTCTATGCATTGAAATTTGAATTTTACTTTGGGGATGATTTATTGAACTTACATGATTTGAAAAATATATATATATGTTTTATCATCTAGAAAATCCTCAGGATGTATTTATATTTATCATATTATTCCTACTGCTTTTGAGAGAAGGGCAACTTGAATATATTTCAAAATACTAGATGAACAATCACTGTAAAGACCTTGAAAAATCATGTAACCCATCCCCTTACCTTTAGGTTAGACGATACCTAATCAAGCAATGTTAATAACTTTTGGAATAATTAAAATAGGCCATTAAATGAAATAACTCCACTGGAAGTAAACAGTTACTAAAGTGCTTTACTTATTAATTTGGTTGTATTTGTTATTTTCATTGAGGGGAAAAATTTGGGGAAGAAAGTCTGTTCACCTCCACATGTTTATTCATTGCCTGTTTCACGTAAGGCACCATGTTAGGCACTGTGGGCAGTGTATATGGGAAGAGGGAAACACATAAAGATGAGGACAAGCTCAGGTGATTTTTTTCCACCTGCTTTAAAAATAACCTTGCACCTAGATGTTATAAGACAGACTGATAAAAGTTATATGATAGATTTATAAGCAAAATATACTGGAAAACAGACATTGTTTATTCTGGCTAGGATATCAGGGAAGGCTTCCTAGAGGGGGGATGTTTCAGCTGAGGTTTGAAGGATAAGTGGGGTTTTTTGCACATTCAAAAAGGGCAGAGGAGATCATTTCAGGCAGAGGAAATAATATGAGCAATGGTTTGGTATTGAACAGTACGTTGAAAATATAAATCCAGTGGGGGGAAATTAAAAGCACTTTTAAAAACCAATCAAAGGGTATTCCCTGAACAGTTACTATGTGCTCATTATTGTGCCAATTGCTAGTGAGAATTCTGTGGAAGTGTGAAACAATCTTTACTCAAGACGTGTATTGTCTGCCTAGGAAGGCTAGCTTGGATGCAGAGAAGGAATGAACACAGTAGATGAGAGATGGTAACAGGGTTGAGCAGGGGCTTCTTTGTGATAGAGATCAATGGGCAAGGGCCAGAATATAAAATTCCTTGTGAAAGCTAGAAAGAGAAGTTTCCCTTTTAAATTAAGTCATATGGAAAGACCCTATAGTTTCTTCAGTATAAGAAGGATGTAATGAAAAATTTTCATTTTAGGAAAATTATCCTGGCATTGTTATACAGGATAAATTAGAACAGGGAAACTTTATAGCTGCCAAAATAGTAAGTATGTGAGTGATAAATGGTAAAGGGTATTAGTAGGGTTGGGTATTAGTTGTAGGAGTGGAAACAAGTGATAAATTCAAAAAACATTGCAAAATAGGAAATTAACGTGTCACCTCGAAAGTACGTGAGAGTGAGGGTATTGGTGGCATGTTTTGTTACGAGTTGATTTGTTTTGGATGGAGATAAATAGGTAAGTGGGGGCAAGGAGAATAATGAATCCAGGAGGGAAAAATTATAACTGAAAAAGAAGTGCTTTTCGAAGGTAGAAATTTCCCATCCATGGATGTTTTCATGCAAAGCTGGGTGACATCCTTTCATTATGGATGTTGGATGGAATTTTCAGCATTGAGTAGAAAATTTAACTCGGTGACCTTTTCCAGCACCTCCAACACCTCCAACTCAGAGACAATGTGAGTCTGCCACTAATAAAAGTGACAAAGACGTAAAGACAAATTAATTTAGCAGGGAATCACTAAGGATGTCACAGATTATTTGTTCTAAAAGACTCTTTGGGACCTTTCATATTATTGTGATTATATTGTATTGTATATTATAATAGTATTTTTAAAACAACAGCGTTTCAGACTGGGGTTTCTGTAGAAGAATATACTCTGTGATACCATGTAGCTAACTGCAACGACCACACAGTTTTAGGTTCCTATTCTAGTTGTCCTTTTTTTAAATTAAATAAATCTCTAACAAGGTTTCTCGTGTGTAAAAGGCAATATAAAAGTCAGTAACTTACAGGAATCCTGTATAATTTGTTACTCACAGACCATTTAATCCTGTACAGTTTCAACTGTCCGTTCTGCAGTTTTCCACTGAAGCTGCTGCTTAAAGGTTAACATTGGCACGGATGATGACATTCCACAACTTTTAACTTCTGATTCCCCTTGCCTTTATCTGAGTCCTTGAAATAGATAACTACCTCTCTTTCTCTTCTTCCTTTAACTTTTGAGAAGTTATGTTCTCTTTTGTAGCTATAATGTTCTGTTCTCAGCTGTAGTTTTCCTTTCTCTGCATAAATATAGGCATTCTCTAAGTTTTTATCCTCAGAATTCATTTCTCTCTCTCCTGTCTTGGAGATACACAATCTTATCATTTCACTGCATTAAAGTTGTATCATATGTACATTTAAATGACACAAATTCATCCACGGACATTGAGCGAAATAGAGAGAATGTTTAATAATAGCAAATGCAGTAGTGCTGGCAATTCTGCCTAAACTCCATTTATTGAGTATATGCCCCAAAGTGAGCAGTCATGACCTGAGAACTGGCAATCCACTATTTTTTAATCAGTCATAGCTCCACATACCTTCTGTGCGAGTATCTCTTTAAACTGAAGGAGATTCTAGTAAATCAGTAAACAAACACATACTACCCTAAATTCAAACCAACAGCTTCATCTGGGGTTTAACTGAAAAGTGGCCCATTCCAGTGCTGGAGGAAGAATACCTGGCTGTGTGGATATATTGAGACACTGTGTGCCTGTCTCTGGCTACCTTTGTAAATTTCAAGATTAAATTTGAAAAAACAAATAACTTCAAAAAAAAATTCATAGGCTGATTTTATAACCTCATACTGAGTAAGATATGCCTCTGTTGTTTTCCCTTATAAACGTTTCCCAAACTCTTCAAAAATGTGTTTGAATGAGCGTATTTTAGCCTCAAGTGGAACCCGAATTCCACCTGAATGTCCTACCTAACACCTCATTCTCAGTGTACCCATGTTAAATTCCTCTTAGCCTTGCCTTCCCACATCTCCCACACGGCATTTCTTGACTTCTTACGTTCTTAACGGCATCAATTTTCCAGGCTTAAAGTCTTATTCTAGTTATAATTATACCCCTCACCCCTCTCCCCAAAGAACACAAGTATTACTTATTAAATTTAGTGTGAACTTACCAACCTTGATTTTTACTGCCCTTCCAAAAGTGGCTTTCTCATATTTTAGTTAAGTTAAATAATACCAATTTTCCAGGCTTATCACTTCTTCCAGACACAAATCCGGTTTTTCCCTACACAGAGAACGCCTTCTCCTCAGTTTTGCCTTTTAGAAACTTCTGTTCTAAAACCCATCTCAATCTCCAACCCTTCCCACTTTCCTTTTTCTTTTTCCCCACTTCAGTCATTGTAACTTTTTCTCCCATGTTTGAATTTCCCAATATACTCTATACTTTTTAATTTTAGTTAGTTAGTTGTATTCATCCAATCTCATTTTTTTGTAAGCTTCATGAAGTTTAGATGAAAATAAATTTTCATAATGCATGTTATTTCATTTTTTTTTTGTTCCCTTGTCATTAATGATACCTTTCCCTCAAGTTTCAAATTCAACAAACATGAATTAATCAACTTTTGTTTGTTCAGGCACTGTGCTAGATGCTTTTTTAGGTATATTCTAAATATATCCTCATATTTAATCCTTAGAGCAATTTGCAACATAGGTATTGAATGTACAGGAGATCTTCAATATCCAAATGCTTGTTAAGGAATGTATGGAGAAGCAAAAGTTGCCAAACGAGAACATGTTCACAACGAACTGATCATTTATAAAATCGGACTCTACTCACCAATTCTCCCTAATTAACATTAACTAGGGATGGGTTATCTATCCCATTCATCACATCATCCTTCTCTGTCACTCTCTTGCTAGTACAGTGCAAATACAGCACAAACAAAAATGAAATTGTAAACTTTGCAAAAGATGAGAAACTTCACGAGATCTGTTAAAGTGCAAGAGAATGACTTCAGTCACCTACAAAATCATTGTCAGATGAATATCCAGCAGAATTAACCATTGGAGAAAAAAAGATGATGACTCATAGGCAAGCACTTCAAAAAAGAACAATTTGAGTAACAAAGAATTAAGAGGCTTTGGAGAAAATTACTGAAGCCTTCAAAACAAAGATGACTCTATTTTACGATTATGTGAATTTCAAAGCCAAACGATCTTGCATCATTGTATAGTCAGAAAATATATGCCAAAAAATAAAACATGTTAACTAAATCACTAACTTTTTTTTCCCCCAGAATATTATGGGGGTACAACACTTTGGTTACATAAATTGCCTTTACACTACCTGAAAATCACTAACTTTTAAAAAAATTAATTTTCATAAATGTTAGTTTCATATTTCAGATTGAATTGCA
>NW_012137080.1:4050519-4051201 GCF_000956105.1 Propithecus coquereli | reverse complement strand
CTGTGATTTTGGTGAAAAGTTAAAAAAATGAGCACTTTGGAAAAATGTCTGTCTTCATATCCTCATTAGGAAACTTCTCTTTAATTTTGTAGTCAAATCAGAAAATTAATGCCCGTTGGACCACAGAGGAGCAGCTTCTAGCAGTGCAAGGTATATTAAAGATAAGCAGTTATTGTTGTTAATAATTATTTGTCATGAAAGGTCACTACCATAGCTCTTCCCTTCCTTTAGAAATGGATCAAGAAAGGGCTCTTGTGTTCACCACAAAGTCCTGATGACCAGGAATTCTGTGTTGTATTTGTGGATGTGACATACTGAGTCTATGTGCATTTTGCGTCCTCAACAGCACATAATGCATTCTCAGCACTGATAATTGATGGTGACGATAAGCTGAACAAGTCACGTGGGCCCTCTCTGCCTCTGCTTCAGTATTCCTGCAGTTGAGTTCATTCTTACTATATCATTTGTTGATAACTCATAGCTAATAGTTAAAAGCATAAACTATGATATGTTTCTGGTTTCTCTAATTACTCTGTATTATTTCTCTATTTGATAAATGTCAGGTATTAAAAATATTAACTATATGGTTAAACTTTCAGTGTATCATACCAAGAGATATACCACTGAATGCTTAGAAACCTGACTTTAAATATATATATTTTTAAAAAGAGACTTTAGAGAC
>NW_012137080.1:4047986-4049774 GCF_000956105.1 Propithecus coquereli | reverse complement strand
CGGGTGCTGGATGCGCATTGAGCACATCCGTAATTGTAGAATTAAGTTTCTGAATGAGTCAGAACAAGGTTTAGTTCATAATGTTCAGTAATAGCTGTTTTAAAATTAGACTCTGATAATTTAAATTTTTGTGTAAAAAATTAGTGAGCATTTTCAATGGCTTCTTCATGTTCATATAGAACTATGCATGGCTTATAGCTCTCTAGCATAGTGATTTTGAATGAGCATTGCTTTTATTTAAGTAAAGCCTATATTTCCCTCCATCAGAGTATTTAGCCTAATAAGGATTGAACTCTGGTTTCCAGTATTCAGTTGCTTAAAGGTTAGTATATTAATTCTGTACTGTAATATAAGAAATTATCCCAGTGAAAGGAGTTTCTGAAGAGAATCTTTAGGAAAAATCTGGGCTAATGTTTCTCTATACAGCACTGAGTATTTGATAGTGCTCTACAGCACTACTTTGACTGCTAAGAGTCCATTGAATCTTATTGGTGGGTTGGATATTACGCAAAGCTGCATTCAAGGGAAGGGGAATGGTAAGATTTGCATATAGCTTAGCTTATAAATATTAAAATTTAAAAGTGGAGTATTAATACATATAACCAAACATTTCCCTCTGCACTGAGGTATATTCACTATTCTATTATGCACATTTAAAAAGTAACCCCTTAAATAAGTTACAGTAATGCAGCAGTTTGTATGAAAGTATGAATGTTCTTAGGATTTTGAAGGTACTTTCTTAGTGATGTGTTAATGGTGTTAATGTCTCTATTTTTATTTGACTCTTTGGAATTTTTGTTTTCATTTTGGATATTTTGTTGTTATTACATAAAATAAAACAATATAAGGCTATTTATGTCCCAAATAGTTATTTTAGAGAGAATTAAAAAGTTCCATTTTGTCTCGTGTGCCCACACATTTATATAATGCTGAGAAGTGCGTCTTATAAACAGAATAATCATATAGTAATGTCACCTATACCTTAGTCTCAGTGTGATTAAGGGGCATAATTGCAGTGTCTATTTTAATATGTATAGTTTGCTATCCAGAAGTACTTATCAGTCAGTTGTTTTTGTTTTTTCTTATTTTTTTTAATCTTTATTTGTGGTAAACCTTTGTGCGTATTACCTAATGACCATTTCAGTTTTACAAAGTGATAATAAATTATGTTTTGATATTAATATGTTTTAATTTGTATAGCACTTGATATTCAAGACATTTTACACATATATTCTGATTTGATGCTCATTTGTTAATGTTTTATTTTATCTTGCTCATAATAGACTATTACAGTGATCTGGAGAAAGAAATACTAGGGCCACTAATAAGATTTACAATTTTACTGTTACATACACATTTTTGTTGACAATTTCCTTTCCTATGGCTTAAAGATACTTCCCACCTTTCCTGTCCCATCCACTCATACTATTGCTACCTGTTAACCATTTAAATAAGTTTTCCTTTCTTTCTTCCTTAATTGGAAGAGGGGAAATCATGCTCAGATCAAATAGGTATCAGTTTATACTTTTGTAATCTATCACCTTGTATGTTAATTTTGGTCCTACCTATGTTATAATCTTAATAACATTCTTCAAGAGTTCTGGAGGGGGTAGTATCATTAATGCTGCTAATTTAATCCTCTTAAAATATTTGCTAAGAAAAAGGTACTTCTACAATTTCTATCATTTGTTCCAGCCTTAAGAATCTAAACTTTCTATTATAAAAAATTAGTTAATAGTGAGACCAATTATGGTGTTCACATATTTATGTTAATGGTAAAATATTATT
>NW_012137080.1:4047323-4047936 GCF_000956105.1 Propithecus coquereli | reverse complement strand
CTTTCACTTATGATGAAAAAGTTGGTATTATCTAGAACTTCTGTATACTCTAGAAACTCTTAATTTGCTAAGACCTTGGGCGAGGTAAGACCTAAACACCCCTTCTCAAAGGAAGCGTTCTTTCTGTTCTGCCCAGCGTGTCCAGGTATTAACACCACACCACTTAATCTTGGCAGTCCCTTCTGCAAACCTCTGCAAGCGGGTATACGTATTTCTGTTGCTCCACCTACTGTCAAAGTCCTTGATTTACTACCCAGTGGCTATCCACTAATGAAATCGGATTAGGTATTTGATATTATAATATTTCCATAATAAAAACCCTAGATTTAAGGATTTTTTTTTAACAAATATATTGGGAGGAATGTTATGACCTTTAAGAAGAAAAAAAATCTATTCATAATGAGAGGGTCACTGTCTATTTCAGAAATTTAAAGAAATATTTTAGGACTTAGGCTTGTTCTATAGTCCTATGCTAATTTGTACCACTGTTTTAGGGGGAATAAGGATAGGTTTAATCTAAATATGAAGGGAAGACATTTTAGAGTCATAGATCCTCTCTAAAGAAAATAAAGTCTATTAAATGTTTAAAACGAGGCTAAAATTACTCTCTGCA
>NW_012137080.1:4013346-4043287 GCF_000956105.1 Propithecus coquereli | reverse complement strand
TGCTTTTAGAAATTGCCCTAAAATCAAACTTGCTATTCATATGATAAATAATCCTTATTTAGCAAGAATTAAGAAAGGCATTAGATTCTAGGTGTATCTTTTTTTTATGTAGAGTGAAACAGTTATTAGCTATTTTCGAAAAACAACAATACATTTAAATGGTAGTACAAAACAATCTTTAAAGTGTGTAGGGGGCAGAAACATGTTATATAATATTTGCCATTTTAATTTTAGGTCACTTCTTAAATATGTTCATTTCCCAGTCATTAGTGCTAAAAAAAAAAAAAGGAAAAATCATGCTCCCCAAGTATATTTTTTATGCTATTTTAGGATAAACAACAAAAAGTTTTCCAGTTTTTTCAAGATAGCAACCTTAATTTTTATTTTTTCATATTATCTGCCTTCTCATTTAAAACAGAAGATGACAACTGTGTTCACGTGGGTTATGCTTACAGTAAAAGTTACCTTATCTTCCTGTAGTTCATACGTTCCTTTCTTTTTAGGAGAAATAAAGTTACAAGTCTAGAAATTGTCTTCTTTCTAATTTTATCTCATACTGAAAAGCCAGAATGGTTCATAAAAGAGAAAAAAGTAGATTTGGCAGTTGATAAAAACATAAGGATAGTAACCCAGTACATGAATAATCAAAAGGAAGTGGAAATAAGAAATTCATACCTTTTGTATTGTAACAATAAGAATAGAGGTTCAAAACTATAATTGCAGCCCTCCGATGCACTTACTTCAAATAATCAATGATTCAAAATTTCTAGCATTTTTGTAATGGAATTTAACTTACAACAAGGAAGACGGGAATATAAGACCCAGAATGGATAGACTTTGGAAAGAGAATATGTGATTTTTTACTTTTAGTCCTCCCCTATATATATGCATCAGTCACTGTTCTACTGCTATTGATATCTTTTCTACTTCCTTAAATACTGAATTCTTGAAGTAATTTATAGGAGGTGGAAAGAAATGCATGTTCCCAAATGGTTTGAGTTTAAAATTTATGTTTTATTGATTGAAAAGAACAATATCTCTGGAGTTTCTGGGTGTAACCATTTCTATTATTTTGAAAAATTAATATTTCCCAATTAAGTTACACATTCACTTTAAGAAATTTTGCTATGAAAGCAGGAAAAAAAATCCTCTGGAATTTCACAACACAATAGCAGCTTGCTACTGTTAACGTTTTCCCTTTTGGTGGGGTTTTGTTTTTGTAGTCTAAAATCAAATTTTAAAATTAATGTTTTAAACATACCAAAAGTAGCTATCCATGCTGTCTCTTCTAGCTAAAAAAAAAAAAAAAAAAAAAAAAGATTATAAAGTATCATCTACAAGTATAGGAAGCCAAGTTGTTTCTTTTTAACTCTAAAATGAAATTTAGAACTTTGATTGAAAACAATTTTTTCCTGGGAAATTTATTATTTGCCTCTTTGAGAGTTCTCTAAATGTTTATTCCTTCCATTAACCTTTGAAAATTGACCTCTTGCCCTAGAGTGAGACTTTAACAACAGTGGTTCAAATATACCTAAGCCTTTTACATATTCAGGAAAAGGGGGATTCATTTAATCATTATATTTAACTCCCTTGCTGAGAAAGCAATCAGATTGCCTTGTTTGTTAGAAACTATGAGAAAATAATGGACTGCCCGTCCCCCCAGGTACAGATTGAAACTAAGTTGTTGAAGTTAGTTGCTCCTCCTTGCTACCCCTGCTAGTTGTCTTGGAAGCCTCGCTGGGAATTTTTCTGAAGCAGCAGTCCCATTAAGTCAGGGTTCTGCTAGAGTTTGTCTATGTGCTAGCCACAGCGTAGAACTTAAGAATTCCATCTTCTAACCAAAACATGCTGTTGAGCAGTGTCATTGGAAGTGTGAAGGTGATGAAGAAGTCAGCCATATGTGCCTCTTGTGGTCTGGGGAAGAAAAATAGAATGAAGCCTTCCTTATAGGGAAGAAAAATCATACTTCCAAAGCGCTTCCTTTGTACTCAGCATTGTAGTAATGCTGGTGCTGATTTGTATTCCATAGGACAGTACTTCCCAACCTTTTTCGTGTACACAGAGAAGATTATGAAATTTGTCCAACACACTAGGGCAAGCAGATAAAGCTGCTCTTGTCTTGAAGAGACTGCCAAGGAGCTCCAGCTATTCTAGACCATGTCCAGCCATCCTGCAGGCTGAGGGAATTAATGTCTGGGCATACTTAATTCTTAGGACACTGATTGTAATCCTCAGCCAAACTACAGATGTCTGCAGTGTGGTCTGAGCCTTAAGATTTTAGACTGGCATGCACGAGTTAATAATAAACATACTTGGGTGACTTGGAAAAAGTCCTTGACATTCAAAGTCTCTAGAAAAACTAAATTAGCTCTTACAGGAAGTAGTTTTCAGTCTTACAAAGCTGGTTAAGCTTTCACGGTTTTGCAATTGTGACAGTATTGGTGACAAGGTAAAGTCCATTGAGCAAGAGAAAATTAAAATTACTCTCAAAAGGGGTTGAGTCAGAAGAAGGGGCAATTATATAGTAGGATTAGACTTGGACAGCTTATGGTTTTGGAATATATTTTGCAAAACAAATAGGTGTTATGAGGGTTATAGTATCTGCAGACTTGGAGTCAAAGTTAGTCTTAATGTGACTTCTTGCTAGGAGTACAGTCTAATCCTAAACTTATTTAAGATGTTTATATCTAAACTCACGTATTCAGTAGGTTTGGCCATTGCTAGAGTATAAATTAAGTATCCCTTAAGAAAATTGGTACGCTGATAGAACACTATATATGGTTTCTAATTAGTAGTTCGTCAGTGCAGCAGTCTCAGATTTAGGATTTAGAAATGGCACAAAAACTCAGCCTTTTAAAAGTTGCTATTTTCTAAAGTAAGTAGTATAGTAGAGAAGTAATTGAATGTGTAACCGTAACTCCTACTATGAAATAACCTTGGGTTTTTATTGCCAAATAAATCCTCAGTGGAATCTAGTCACCATTAGAATCCATACTTAACGGTAGAGTTCAAACTGGAAATCAACTCATAGATTTAATGGGAATATAAATTCATATAAATTTATATTGATAAAACATTGTAAACAACATCTATCATTATTACTTCATTGTTTTGCATGTCTTTCCCTTTGAGAACAGAGCAAATGATCATAGCTTACAAAACTAAAACTCTACATTAAAAATGGGATATAGTTATAGGATAATAATGTCAGACTTCCTGCCCAAAATGCTCTAAGATAAAGGAACTCCCCTTAGAGTCAAGCCCAGCTAGTTTAATGTAGCCAGAGATGCTTATTTCCAAATTCTTAGTTTAAAATAAGAGTAGAATTTAAAAGCAGAATTGTGCCACACCATGATGGTGGTTCTTTAAGGTAACTGGGTATTTCATAGTAATTGGTATAAGTAAGAATATATCTAGCATTTCTGCTGGGTATTAACATATCTGTATATTATTCTCTCATCTGTGATTATATACATGTTAAGTTTATTTAAGCCCCCATATTTTTGTCTCCTTTCTTATCTCTTCCATTAATGAGTTATTATTTACTGGTATTTTAAAAAGCAGTTATCAAATTGAAAATCAAAATTTTTGGCAACTTTTATGTTTTGAGCCAAGTGCATCTCTTTCTAGAATGAGTCTATGAACTTCTTTTAAATTCCCTTAAGAGCAAATTATTATCCATTTTAAATTCTGTAGCATAATTGGTAATCTCTACTTCATAAATCAGTTATTATCCTTCATTATAATGAAAACTCCCTTAATGAAAAGTTAGGTTCTCAAATAACAATATACAACCCTTCTTAATTTTAAGGTTATAATGATGAGCACAAGTGCTGTTTAACTAGTCACTACTATTACCTTATTCTTTAACTATAATCCTTCATACATATAGTCTTTAGAACTATTAAATGAGTTAAAATCCAACTGACTCTGAAAAATATCTTCCTTTTTAATCCATCAGCTTATGATGATTCTTCTGCTTTTTATGTTTAAATTCTTATCTCATTTCTATTTGTTGGTACCCTGGTGGGATAGGCAAGCATTCGTGTTGAAGATAGTATTAAGACCAAAATTATATTGCTTTTCTTAATGGGGGAACCCTGAGGCTACTCACTCAGTCCATTGAGGGGATAAGACAGATGGTTCATTCCCATCCAGTTTTGTTTACAAACGATGTTGCTCAAATTTAGGTGACTGGCTACTAGGGAAATAAATGAATGTGGAATTGAGGATGGAACAAAGAATTCAATGCTTTACAATAAATGGACTATATTTGAGAGTTCAAGAGAGGATTGGAGAAAATAACTGAGTATGTAAAAAATGGTAAGTTTCTGATTGTTCAGTTGAAGGCAAGTGGCTGGCTCGATGAAATGACCTAATTGATAGTTTTCATCTGTGACCCTGATATCTTAGCCTCTATCTCAGAATTGAGAAATGACCAGAGTTTATCAGAAAGGATTTTCATTGCTGGTATCTTTTGTGTGTGCATGATGTGTAGTACACACAGCTCTCCTTATTGATCCTTCACAGGTGTATTATTTACTTTGCCTTCCAGGTGTCCGCAAATATGGTAAAGATTTTCAAGCTATTGCAGATGTAATTGGCAACAAGACTGTTGGCCAAGTGAAGAACTTCTTTGTAAACTACAGGCGTCGGTTTAACTTAGAGGAGGTATTGCAGGAATGGGAAGCAGAACAAGGAACCCAGGCTTCTAATGGTGATGCTTCTACTTTAGGGGAGGAGACAAAAAGTGCTTCTAATGTGCCATCAGGGAAGAGCACTGATGAAGAAGAGGAGGTGTGTTTGTGTATGGAATTTGAGCTAATATGAGTTGAGGAATCACCATTTTGTGTGGTGTTCTGTAAGGTTAATTTGTCAGAGGACTAGCTAAACGAGCATGAAAGGTTGACAATACACTTACTCAGTGGTGCATCTCTCGTGACTCTTAAGTCATAATGACATGCTAAGTTCTGATTCTAGAAGAATGGAGAGTGTATTGTTCTTTCATAGTCTTATTTTTATTTCCAGTGTTAAGCTGTTTACAAATAAAGATGCCTGTTTGGTAGCCTCGTTGGTTTTTGATTTTTTGTTTTGTTTTGTTTAAAATAAAAGAAGCTTGTGCTTCCAATAAACACTGGTGTTACGTTTTTGTTTTGTTTTGATTTGCTTTGTTTTTCCTGTGACAGCCCAAACTATTTTGTATTGAGTTCATTAGGACTTACATCTCATACATGTATTTTTGTTTCCTCACCTCTAGGCACAGACCCCACAGGCTCCTCGGACTCTGGGTCCATCACCTCCTGCCCCATCATCCACTCCAACACCAACAGCCCCCATTGCCACTCTGAACCAGCCTCCACCACTTCTTCGTCCAACACTGCCTGCCGCCCCTGCTCTTCACCGGCAGCCTCCTCCACTCCAGCAGCAGGCTCGGTTCATCCAGCCCCGGCCAACTTTAAATCAGCCTCCACCACCTCTCATTCGCCCTGCTAATTCTATGCCACCCCGTCTAAACCCAAGACCGGTGTTGTCCACGGTCGGTGGTCAACAGCCACCATCACTTATCGGAATTCAGACAGATTCACAGTCCTCACTGCACTAAAAATCAAATTGGACAGAGCTGCAGTAACTTCTTACCCCATCATTATACCAATGCTCATCTAACTGATGCAAAACAGGAAAGAATAATCCTTCCTAGATACTGAGGCTGCGAATTAGTTCTGTGGCAGTGGACTAGCATAAGTGGATGTCTAAGAAATTTTTCAGTTCCCTGTACAACAAAAAGCCTCTAGTTAGCCTCCTTTCTAGAGTATATGTTCAGCAATGTGATCTCATAAAAGGAAAAAAAAATTTATGTATTCTGTATACCAAGGGTTTTTTTTGTTTTTACTGTATTTATTTTATTGAGGTTCTTTATATTCCTGCCTCTTCATAGTCAAGGCTCTTAGTACAGGAATATTGACTTAGGAATTGTGAAAACTCCTTAAGTTTCTTAAGTTAAGGATGTTTGGCTTTTGTTTTCTTTAATTTAATTTTTTAAAAACGTTTTCCTATGTTAGGAGTGCAAGAATAAATAGCCTGCATTTCAGATTTTGACATATGTTCATTTTATGCATATTTAAGAAATTATAGCTACATATCCCTTTTTTCAAAAAATGTTGCTTTTTTTCCTAAAGGAATTTTAATATATTCCTTTAAAAGAAAGCAATTTAATCAATTGCAAAGCAATTATATGAAACCACAAAGAATGTACTGAACCTACTAACCCTTTAACATACAGTTTAGGGTCCTAGTGAAAAGTCCTTGTTTATAGGTCATTGACCTGTCATCAGTAATGAGAGGATTGGAATAATAATTTTACATACAAATGAGGACTTAATTTGTTGAAATATAATGTCTTTAAGTTCCTTGAAAATGAAGTTAATTTTGAAAGAAAAATTTTTTTTTTATGTTTCTAAATGCTATCTGCTTTTAACTAGTAGTTGCCTACACTTGGGGACTTTAGAAAAGAATTATATTTTGTCAGTTATGTAGAGATGATGGTTATGGATGCATTTATTTACAATACCCTTTTTGTGTTTAGTTTATGAGCTTCAAATTGCCCTCATACTTAATAATGTGGTCTGCATTTGATATGAAGGGTGTTTTCTTGATAAATCTCTGTTGTACTATTTGGATACATTTGTGTATTCCTTGCAGCCAACCTGTACTCGTGGGATTGGTTTAGGGTTAAATCATCAACACTATTTCATAAAATAAATTTAAGAATTTGTTCTGTGTTATCTAAAGATGTATCAGTATATTGTCACAATTGTGCTGTTAACTAAAAATGCCGAGACCCCTTTTTATAAAGAAACAAAAAGACATTTCAAGGCTTCTTACTTCAACACATAATCATTAAGCACTTACAAAGAATATTTTATAAGTAATAGTATTTCAGTGTGTTACTAATATTTTTGATACAGTGATTTCATATTGGAATCATGATTTGTGCAAAGGGACAGATCACTTAGATTGCTATATACTAGTGGAACATAAAGCTAAATGTTTGCACATTCACCTTCTTACCACGTTTAGAAGTACTTCACAAAATAACGTCTAAGGCCCTAATTTATGTTTTGAAAGGTCATGTATTCCCCAAATATAGGAAAAATAGTCCCTACCATTGGCTCCACAGCATTAAAGAGCTGTAGGTTTAAATTGATTGATTAGTTTTAATTTTCAATTTTAGACCACTTCTTTCCATAAAGACTCTTTAAGTTCTGGCATAATCTAAAACTCTTCTCCAGTATGGGTCCTTTTGTTTCTCATTGGCTTATCTTAAATAGTTCTTGCCCCTGGATTATAACCAGATGAAATTTAACTGATAAAAAATTCTTAATATTCAAGAATGTATAATTATTTTTTCTTTAAAAGCCTCGGGTGACAGTTATATATCTTAAAAGAAAATATCTAAAGCATTTTTAACGCACTTAGATTGTCTTGCATATGTGGATACTATACCTTAACAGCTTTCATTGTCTTGTCTCTTGTCAGTAGACCTTCAGTACACAGTATGTGGGATGTCAGTCAAGTTGGTCAGCACCAGCATCTGTCCAGCTGTTCAGTATATTGTGATTCATATAAAATCTGTTCTATCCCAGACATGGGCCAAGGTGCTGTATCTGAGGGATGTGCTGTAATTTGATTTACGTACATTAGAGCACACAGTAGAAAAATCTTAGCTTCGTTAGTAATATGACACATGTATATAGTGAGATGTCTTTATTGTGTGCTTTGCATATTTTGTAAATATTTTGCACGTCATTATTTTTCTTTTTTGCTTAAGCAGTGTTTGGCCTGGAAGAGTGATATGCTTGCTGCTTAATCAAAGGATTAAAGATTTAAAGATGTCTATGTCTTCTATTTTTATATAATTTCATGTTGTATGAGAAATTTAGGACCTCTTCACTGTGAAATTCTAAATATTGATTTTTATAAAAAAGCAAAACCTAGAAATCTTTGACCATTTTCATTAATTTCAGGGTTATTTTTGAAAAATCTACACCAAAGTGTTTTTTAAATTACATAACTAAAAATAAATCACACTGTGGATACATCTGGTAAAATTAATGAAAAAATATTTTTTCTGTATGTTTTAATTCTGGTGTAATATGGATGAAGGTAAGTTATGATCAAAATTTGTTCTTAATAAGCTTACAATTAAGTGAGTAAATAGAATATAAAAGATGAAAGAACATAGAATTTTCTTAATATAGTACATTCTTTTTAGCAATAGATGTAGGCAGCAAGCCAAGAACATGACAGTCACTATTTTTAAAAATATTAAGAATGTTGCAAGTACAGTCTTGTCTCTTAGCTATGGGATATAGTCAAAAATGCATTGTTAGGTGATTTTGTCATATGAATGTCATAGTGTATACTTACACAAACCTAGATG
Organism: Propithecus coquereli; assembly: GCF_000956105.1. Taxonomy (NCBI): domain Eukaryota; kingdom Metazoa; phylum Chordata; class Mammalia; order Primates; family Indriidae; genus Propithecus; species Propithecus coquereli. The sequence continues at coordinate 4,034,847 of NW_012137080.1, read as the reverse complement.
GTATAGCCTACACACCTAGGCTATATAGTATAGTCTGTTGCTCCTAGGCTACAAACCTATGATGACAGCATATTACTGTACTGAATACTGTAGGCAGTTGTAACACAATGGTAAATATTTGTGCATCTAAACATAGAAAAAGTACAGTAAAATACAGTATTATAATCTTACGGGACACCATTGTATATACAGACTGTCATTGACCAAAATGTTATGCAGCACATGACCATACTTTGGTTAAAGTACCAAGTTTAGTTCTTAAATATGTCGTATTTAATATTTACTCCTGTTAGGAAAAGAATACTACCCATAAATATTAATAACTGCCAACTAGTTAACACTGGGTATCAGGATCTCCTCAAAAAAGAATAACAATCTGACTTAGAACTCTAAGCAGAATTTCTCTCTTCATGCCTCCCCAAAATAAATGATGAATACATTCTGATTATAGGAAACATAAGAAAAAGAAACTGAAATGTATATTAGTTTCTTAGACGTTCATTATAGATTACATTGTTGATAAGAAGATAACAGAACATTAAGTGCAAGAATCAAGTTTGAGAAACCATGCTAGATTAAAAAATGTCTACAAGAACCTTTACCTAATTTTCTGATAGCTGATTTGTGGGAGTACATAAACTGCCTTCTCTTAAGAAAAAATATGTCACTCCCCACAACTTTCATCCTTAACTTTAAATAACTGCCTTGGTGAAGGAATGTTCTACAGCAATAAACATCACAAGGAATGCTCCTAGATGTGTGTTTGTGTCTAGAAGGCCACACGAGGCCGTGTGGCTTTACCTGCCCTCTTTCTGCTGTTAAGTCCTCTGTAGTTTACAGGGAAGAACAATGAAGACCAAAAGTTAATGTTGGATTGAGATGTTTGCTAGTTGTCATTACCAGATTTAAAGTAGATTATTGATGAGGGAATGGGTCTTTACAATGTGGTAACTTCTTAAACTTCAGAATCCTAAGGTAGAATTAGGGTGAGTAGGATCTCTCAGGAAAAGATGCCAGGGATGTAAAGTGGAGAGATCTAAGAGCAGTCTTCACAACATAAATGACATGGAAGTTAATGTCCTAGAATGCTTTATATGATGTTTCTTTCCTTTGGATTATTTTAAGAAAAGTTAAATTTTTATTCTCTACATTGATTTCAACATACTAGGTACAACTTACCAATAACTAGGAATATCCTGAATAATACTACAACACAAGGTATCTCTTAAGGGATCTGTGTAGCTTACTACTGGAACAGCTTTCTTGTTTGACAGGATTTGGCTTAAAGAGGCCTTTACTAACCTCAAGACTATCAATTGGGTGAATTTTATGGTATTAAAATTATAACAGTACAGCTGGGCGTGGTGGCTCACGCCTGTAATCCTAGCACTCTGGGAGGCCAAGGTGGGCGGATCCTTTGAGCTTAGGAGTTCGAGACCAGCCTTAGCAAGAGCGAGACCCCGTCTCTACTAAAAAAAAAACAAATTATCTGGACAACTAAAAATATATAGAAAAAATCAGCCGGGCGTGGTGGCGCATACCTGTAGTCCCAGCTACTCGGGAGGCTGAGGCTGTAGGATTGCTTGAGCCCAGGAGTTTGAGGTTGCTGTGAGCTAGGCTGATGCCACAGCACTGTAGCTTGGGCAACAGAGCGAGACTCTGTCTCAAAAAAAAAAAAAACAGTAAAGTTGTTTAAGAATGAAAAAGTATGGAATTGCCAGGTTTGAACAAAAGATGCAGCAGCCGCAGAAGGCATCCCACAATGAGAGACCCTCACTGTGCCAATAGAAGGTATTTCTCAGGATAGAGGGGCAAGGTCATGGAATACTGAGGTGTGGTTGGATTCAAAGACATTTGAGCTTTGTCAATTTTTACCAGGATTGGCCCTTCCTGAACTTATGCCTTTCCTTTTTAATGCTCCTGTCCTATTTTCTGTGAAATGGAAGATATGACTAACCAGGGTTACAAGAGCGTTGCTTGAAGTCTCTCCATATAAAGTAAGCACCATCCTCAAAAAGAAATACCAAATAATGGTTTCCCTTGTCGGCCTATTAAAAAATCTAACAAGACCAAATTGTGCCAATCAAACCTGTGAGCTTACTTCATGTTTCCTAAGGTGAAATAATAACTTCAAAATCTGTATTTTAATGCCTTATGGTGACTATGCAGAATTAATAGGTTAAAATGTTTTCCCAGAAGTGATGGGAATTGCATGTGTGAATCTCATTAAAGAAACTGTCAAAATGGACAGAATTCACGTTTAGCCAGGTGTATAATGAAGACAGTCTGCTTTTTTCAAATTGGTGCTGAACCAATACACAGATAACAATAGAGTAAAGCCAGGTAGAACAAAAGAAACATGGGTCTTTCTTAAGCTCCTAAGCTAAAAGTGCAGCTGCTGGATGCACATACATAGGCTCTTTTGGAAAGGGAATCTTTAAAAAAAATTTGTGAAAGTCCTGGGTGAAGCTCCCTGCCCTGCTCCTAGTACTCCCTGCTTCTCTTGTGTGGCAGTCAGCACACTGACAGGCAGAGCCGGGGTAAAGGTTATTTGATGGAAGCAAAGGGACCACATACCGCTGGGTTAGGAAATTATACACAGAAAAGCCACAGACATTCATTTACTGCCTCAGCGCAACACCTACTTGGTGAGCAAGTGAGCATTCTGCAAGTGCAGGACTCTGAGGTTTGCATTTTGCCTGGGAGTGGTTTTCTGCTACAGCATATCACACTTTCCACGTGTGGTCCTATTACGGAGAAAGACTTTCCATTGTAACTTGCAGTGGAAGTTAGAAGTTCAATCTAAGGCCCAAGGAGACTATTTCCCCTCCTTGTCTGATCTCACCAATCTTTAGGTGATGGAAAGTATGACCTTTTGCTCTTCTCTACTAACTCACTCCGTTGATCAGTCTTGTTACAGAAGAGCAGTGGGAGGAAGATAATGCCTTCAACTACGAATCCAGTAGGCGGCGTCCTCACCTCTCCATCAGTACCATCTTTACACTCACGGCCAGGGCTGCAGCCTCTCGGCAAATTAAACAGCTGAAATCCGTGTCTTCTGAAGTCTGGGGCAATCTTAAGGTGTCCAGAGGAAACAGATAAAAGGGCTAGCCCTTTCCTTCCGTGTAAAACTTTACGGTACAGTCTAATTCTGCTCTTATATTGTAGCTGAATTTGGTTTGGAGATAATGTTGAACTTAATACCAAATATTTTCAAAACACTAAAACTGCTAAAATTTGTCTGTCTTAAAGTTGTTTTGTTTGAACTCACACCAACCATTTCTTTGAGGGACAACGTGGCCTGTGGCTAAAGGCACCAGAACCAGACTTCCCAGGTTCAAAGTCCATCTCTTCCAAACAAAGAATTTTGAGATTTGGGGCAAAATGCTAGATGAATTTTTTCTCATCTATAAAATAGGGCTTAATGGGTTCATATGGATAAAACACTGATCACAGTAACTGGTATATAAAACTTAATAAATGCTAGCTATCATTTGTAAGCATTTAATGTTTATTTTGTTTTATTTTATTTTGAGACAGGGTCTCAATCTGTTGCCCGGGCTAGAGTGCCGTGGCATCATCATAGCTCACAGCAACCTCAGACTCCTGGGCTGAAGTGATCCTCTTGCCTCAGCCTCCTGAGTAGCTGGGACTACAGATGCGCATCACCACACCTTGGCTAATTTTTGTATTTTTTGTAGAGATGGATGTTGCTATGTTGCTCAGGGTGGTCTTGAACTCCTGACCTCAAGCAATCCTCCTGCCTCAGCTTCCCAAAGTACTGAGATTACAGGCGTGAGTCACCATGCCCAGCGTAATGTTTATTTTATATGGACATTTATAAACACATGCAATTCAAATTCCACTCTGCGATCAACAAGGGGCAATTGGGAACATGGCATTGGCTTCTAACATCCGTCTAAAATTTTTTTACTTTCCCACTTAGACTCCTGGAGTCATGCAGCGCCCATTTCCCACCACAATAAAGACTCTCTATTCCAGCTTTAATTCCATCATATTTACAGCTTCGATGTCCCTTTTGGAACAAATTGACTGTTTTATTCAGTTGGTGGGGAGAGAAGTGGGAGACATAAGTGAATCCCAGTGAATGACAGTATGGCACCCCTGGGCGTACCTGCATGTGAGCATACTAGACATTGACGTTTCCAGCCAGTGAATGGAGATATAACTTCTAAAAATCATATCGACTTGTATTATGCTGTGGGGTAATGAGAAGAGAGGTGAGAAGCAGGCAACCATAAAAGGTGTATTGTACAGGGGAACAGGGAGAAGACTTAGTTCCTGAGCACCTACCCTGTGTCAGGGTACAGGAATGCCATCTCTTAATTCTCACCCGAAGACCGTGAGCGAGATCTAGAGCCCCAAAGCAATGCCCACAGGCGTCATCTGCCTCGCAGAGTGGTTAATCTGGTTCACCAGTCAAAAAGTTTGAATATAGATGTCTGGCTCTTGCTGAAAAATAAGAGACCAGGTAACAACAGGCTGGCATCGCACGGGTGGCTGCTCTGCTAGGCTCTATAGTGCTCCTGTGTCCCTCCCCTCTCCCCATGAGCACAACCGCCTCCTCCCTCCTGCCGTTTCCTGCTCAGCTCCTGTGCACATCTGAGCTGTTGACTCCCAAGGCAGATCTAATTCTCCCCTTTTGCTGATGAGTACAGTAACTGAAACTCAGGGCAGTTAAGCACCTTTCCCACGGTTGCCTAACTGAAAGCGAAGAAGCTAGAATTGAAATTTTGGTCCATTTCATTTACATAGAATATAAATATTATTCAGCACTTACACTCTTGGAGAGAATGTATTGTGAGAAAGAGCCCCGTATGTAGGAGTCAAGTTCTAGCTACAGCACTTGAGTGCGTCCAGCCTTGGGCACGTGACTTCGCGTTGCTGCTCTGGACCTCAGACAGCTCATCTGTAAAATGGGGCGACCAGGCCTACTTCACCAGGTCGTTTTGAGGACCACTGGGGATGTTTGGGAAGCCCTTGATACGAAGGCAAGCTCTGTAACTCTAAGAGATGAGAGGGCCGGCAAATCCATGACGGAAGGAAGGTCATGGAGGGACAGACTTGAGCCGGACCTCAGACCTTGAGCTGGTGGGTCCACACAGGAAAGGACTAGCTGAGCCTGGTGGTCGCTGGTGGAAGAGCAAGTCGTCTACAATTGAAACGCACGTGAGGGGAATCCGAGATGACTTACATTCGTAGGTACTAACGGTTCCAGAGAGGGCGGCTCGGATCTCTAACCGGGGTGGCTGGCTCTCGGCCTCCGCCCGACCCCTCCCTGCGCGTCCGCCCTTCCCCTGCGCCGGCCCGCGCCCCTCCGCCCCCGCCCCGCTGTCCCCGCCCCAGGCCTCGCCCCCGCCTCGCGCCGCCGTCCGCCGCTCCGAGCCGCCGCGAGCCTGCCGACGGCGCCCGCGGAGCCCCGCGCGCCGAGCCACACGTGAGTCCCGGCAGGCCGCCGGCCGGGCACCCCACGGCTGAAGGCAGGGGTGAGGAGACCGCCCGGCGCCTTTCGGCTCGTCCCGGTTACTTTGAAACCGAAAGCGCCCGCTCGCGTCCGGCCAGTACCCCCGACCGGCGCGGGGAGGGCGCGAGGGGGCGGCGCGGCCGCGCCGGAGGCAGCGGGCCTGGGCCCGAGGTCGCGGGAGGCCGGCGGGGCAGGCGGCCGCGGATGGGGGCGAGTGGGTGCGGTGTGGAGCGGGTTTTCTTAGCAGGGGAGAGGCGTGGCGAAGACCGAGACGGGGGGTCCCGAGCTGGGGCTGGTCCCGAGCGCGGTCGTGGACGGAGGGGCCAGTTCAGTTGGGGTGCGCAGCGGGGGCGGGCTTTCGGGCACGCCCCGCACACCCGCACTGCGGAGCGGGGCCAGGCCTCCCTCCACGCTCCCAGGCACCCCCCTCCGCCTTTGCAAGACTTTCCAACCAGAGCAGCTCCCGAATGAAACTTGAATTTTGCGAGGAACGGAAACCGCCACCAACTGTTGGTTTGCGCGTCCTCGTTTAGGAACAGTCCCCCTCTGCAGAAGGTGAGCTCAAAGGGGTCTTGAATCAAACCGGGGCTCTGAGAGGTCCGATGAGTTGCCCAGGGGCACCCAGAGAATTCGCAGAATCTCACTTCTCCACCCCAGAGAGTCTCCCCTTGTTACTGCTCTGCGGGGTCTTGGCAATTCTGAGAATTTTCGGTGATTATCGGCGCTGCGCTGTTGCTGCTGGTCCTACTGGGCCACTCTGGCGACTTTCTCTGCTGGCTCTGCCCCCCTCCTGCAGAGTTTCCATATTTGGCTATTTCAGATTTACTTTCGTGAGAACTCAGTCGTCTCGCTGTGGCAGGCAGAGCCGCCCTAGGTGAGTGTTAAGGTTGGTGAACCGAGGAGAGGCTCCCTGCCCGGGCTGCCCCCCGCGGGCCCCATCCTCCGCAGCCCTGGGCCCTGACCCACGTCCTGTGAGTACAGGCATCTGGCAACTAATTTAATTCAGCAAATATTTATTGGGCAAGTGCCGTGTGAGAAAGAACTGGGTGAGGGCCAGTGGAATATGGTTCCTTCCTCTAGAGAGATTTGCATTTTAAAAGAGTTCTGGAAGACATAAAATGCAAAGAAGTTTGTTGAAGTATTTCTGGGAATAGAACAGTTCTGGGTGTGTGAGAGATAATTTTAGGCAGCAAAAGGCTGGGCTAGGACCTCTCAAATCCCAGTGCAGCTGCCTGCTCTGCCTTGTATACACACACAAAGCTGAAAACAGGGGTGTTAACATAATTGATCATCTAAACACCCCCACCCCGAAGTCTACTCTAATTTGATCAAGAGAGACAGAAATTGTTGCAGGAAAGATGGATGTGAGATGTAAGTGGAAAACACCTAGCTTCTGTAAAGGCTTTTGGTTCTGTTATTGTTTTCGCTGCAGCTCATAGATCTGGACAGAGGCCGGAGAAAGTCTCCAGCCTGAGCCAGCATCTGGAAGAGGGGAAGTGATGGAGAAGGTGACTCCTAGGTCCTCTTGGCCGAGGTCTGTGGTAGTGGGGGTAGGATGGCTGTGTTTCCCTCAGTCAGCAAGTGTCACCAAGTACCCTTTGGACATGGGTAGTAGGGTGGTGGAAAGAATAAGGAAGAGAGATGGCACCCCATCCACCGAAAGTGCTAACTGTGGAGACTGGGATATTTCAGGGAGGATGATTTGCAGAATGTGGGCGCTAGATGCCTCTGAGTCAGTCCCGTTAGGCTGATGGGAAAGGCGCCTCAGTACTAAGACGAACCTTCTATGGTTATCTCAGCTTTACTGGGGAGGACGCTGAAGAAAAAAAAATAATTCCGTGTTTGTGAAGCTCTTTCCTTTTTAAAGAATTTTCCCATTGCTCTTGTTTTGTTCTCATTTTGTCCTCCCTGATTCCTGCTTGAGTCAGGCCACAGCGGGACTATTCTTCACATCTCTCAGATGGCGAGGGTGAAGCACTGAGAGTATAAATAACCCCTTGAGCTCCGCCTCTGGACCAGGCATGGAGCTCTAAGGTCTCTGGTTCCCCTGCTCCAGGCCCCTCCCCGTGGTTTCTCGGACAACTAAATCTGCCCACTTGTCTTCATCTGAGGGGCCAGCAAAGAGACCTAGACTCCAATAATGCCTGTGTGGTCTGTTCCCAGCAACATGGAGCACGTTGCGCTGGAAACTGCCCTAGCCACGGCATGAACAGACACCTAGTCCTTTAGCTCTGCGCAGCCAGGCACACTCAGGGCAAGACCTGTGTCTGCTTTTGTGCATATCCTGGAATCTGGCATAGAGTAGGCCTAAACAAATATTGGCTAAATTGCATTGAATTCATCTGGGGTGTGTCTCCCTTGGGCTCTGAGCTGCCAGGGACATGTGCTGGGTCGAGCTTGGGAGAGAGAGGTTGAGCTGCCTGAAGGACTTGCTTGGATCCTAGAAATTAGAATGACACTGTACAGTTTACAAGTAGCCCGTCTCATGTGATTAACTCCCTGCTACCTCTTCAAGGAGAAGGGAGAGGCAGGTGCTATTCCTTCCACTTTATCTGTTGCAAGCTGGGGCTCAGAAGTGATTGGAAAGATCTCTCATCATGTAGGGATGGGATAGGTCCCAAGCCCGAGTCTTGTGACTCCAATTCCTATGCTCATCCCATAGTATCTTGACTAAAAGTAGCCAGGATTCTGGGCAGGAGGAGGATGAGAGAATGAGCAAGATATTCATCAAAAGCTGCCTGACACCTTTGTCACTGATCAGGGTCTTTAAGAGTTAATAAACCAGGAGATGTGGGGAGGGGGCGGTGGCAGACACAGTCTCTGCAGAGCTTTTGTGAGGTTCCTCTGGACGGGAGCTGTCTCCCCAGCAGAGGTGTAGCAGGCGGGTATGTGTGTGTGTGATGGGGAAGGAGGGGAACATGTGGCAGGGCGGAGGCAGTCCCCAGGGCCAGAGGGCACCTGCTGTTGAGGCTGCCAGGGTTGGGCCAGTCTAAGTTTGTTGCTTTGCCCAGAGGAAAACTTTGAGGGATCAGATAGCAACCTTGACTGGTGTGGCCTCTGGCAAGTCCTATCTTGTGAGGAAGTGGGGTAGAGGACCAGGGAAGAGATAAAGTGAAAATCCTCATTAGTCCTGGCCGGAGAACTATAAAGTCTGTTTACGGAGAACTATAAAGTCTGTTTACAGTGACGGTGATGAGCACATTTTGTTTATCGATATCTGGCAGCAGGTGGTGGTGCCTGTTTAGATTGTGCCGTGTGTAGCAAAGGCAGCGCACATCCAAATGGCCTGTGTACTGAACTTCATTTTACAGTGTCCATCTGATGTGCAGGCCTTGTACATCCAGCGTTCAGTGACAGAGCTCAGTGTGCACCCTGCCTGGGTGTGTCTGTCGTCTCACTCTCAGCAGATCCCCGTCTCATTTCTTGACACCGCAGGTTCCATCAGTTTCCCTCCTCACCGATTCAGAACATCCCTGGAATTTCCTCCACAGCTGTTTTTTCTCTCAAGGAGAAAGTGCTCTCCTGCAGACCAAGGTGAGAACACCGTCTCCACCTACACTTCCAAGTCGGCTCTCTCCTCCTCCCCGAGGCAGGTTCCATCTCTCCCTCCTACAGACTCCTTCCCTCTCCAACAAGCTCAGTTTTCTGTTAAACAAGAAGACTCCATGTTTCCCAATTCTTTCACGAACAAGCTTCTGGAAAGAGTAGCCAGCACATGTGCTGTCTTCCTCACTCAGCACTGTGCATCTGCGGTGCTGCTCAGATTGCCTGTGGAGGTTTCCAGGGCCTGGTCACTGGCCTGCACCGGCCCACGTGCAGCTGTTGCCCATCTCCTTGAGGCTGCCACCCCGACCCCCACTGGCGTTCCCCTCCTTGACCTTGAGTTTCTGGTCCTCTGCCCTGCAAGTGCCAGTGTGGGGCCAAGCCTGGGTCCTCAGGCAAGCATTCTGTTCCCTGAGCTCCTCTTCCTCGAGCCCTCTTCCAGTCCCAAGGCTTAAACCAACACTTTCAAGGAAAGGCCGGGCGCAATGTCTCATACTGTAATCCCAGCACTTTGGGAGGCTAAGGCAGGAGGATCGCTTGAGGCCAGGAGTTGAGACCAGCCTGAACAACATAGTGAGACCCCTAGCTACTTGGGAGGCTGAGGCGGGAGGATCACTTGAGTTCCAGGCTGCAGTGAGCTATGGTTGTGCCACTGAACTCCAGCCTGGAGCCCCTTTAGACATCTGTCCCAAGCCTCCTCTTCCTCCACCTTTCCCCAACTATGGCAGCTGTTGCTCCTCAGTCACCTTTGTCCTATCCCTGCCAGCCAGTCCTGGTCTACTGTCTATTCCCAGTTCAGGGCCACAGACTCTTTCCTTGACAAACTTAATTATCCATTCACTCGTTTTCCTATTTTCTTTTCCATACTGCTGCAGAAGGGCCACCTTAATATATAGCCTAATCAAGACCTACTACTCTCACTAATGGCATAGTGGAAAGAGTACGGATTTCAGAATCTGGCAGGCCTGGGTTCAGATCTGGTTTATGACTTGCTGGTGGTGGTTGTGTGATCTGGGCAAGTTGCCCAACTTCCATAAGTGTCTATATTCCCACTGGGGAACAGAGATAGTAATGTCTCCCACTTGGGGTTCTTGGAAAGATTAAATGAGCCTGTATATAAACAGAATCTAGTGTCTGGCAGGTATTAGTAAAACTGGTTTTCTTCTTCCATGTGGTTAATAGAAATAGAGAGTTGTGGGGTTTCTGCGGAGCTGGAAAATGCATGCTTAGCCGAAAGGCCTTCAAATTTAAATGAAAAACAAGCAAAAGAACTGCCATGTGCCGGGGTAGACCATCATTTAAACTGTTGCTGCCACTTTGCAATCTGTAAACCAGGTAGACCTCAGGGGCCAGGGTAGGTGAGCTGGGATGGAGCAGGGCATCGTGTGGGTAAGCTGGCTTGAGCCCTTGGTGGGCAGAGTGGGGCAGGCGGCATCAGGGGCTAGTGCCCCAGGGCTCAGATTTCAGGGGTAGGATTTTAGTCCTTAGAAGGACTTGTGGGCAGAGTAGGCTGCAGCTTTGGAGGAAGAGTAGTGCTTGGCAGGGACCCAACACAGGCATCCAGCAGAAGAAATAAAACAGATTTGGGAAGCAAAATACAGGCTCTGGCTTGACTGCCAGGAGTAGACCAGTTACTTCAGTGGGATCCAGTGGTGAAGTCAGAGCAGGATGCGGTTGACTTTATGCAGAGCCACCACGCAGAGCCCCTTCCATTCTCCCTTACCAAGGCAATGGCTTAGAACAGCCAGGCCGTGTGCTGAGGTGTTCTTCCGGGAGGCCCTTGACCTTGGAGAAAGGAGGCAGATGGGTGGGGTTAAGCTAAGCAGAAATCGTGAAAGTCCCTCTTCTACCTTCATGATGTTAGGATTCTGAGGGGGAGGCTGGGCCAATACCTGTGATGCAACCTGGGAAAACCTACCGTGCCTCCCTGGGGTAAAGGCAAAATAATTTAACATAAAGCAAAGGCTTGCCTGCTAACTGGATGCAGAATGAAGGAAGTGACTAAGAAGTTGGGTGGGGTTTTCCAGGAAGCCCTTCTGGGAAGTAAGACATGGATGAGAGGGATGGGAAGGAATACTGGACTTGGGCAAAGGTGTTTCAGAGAGAGGAAGGAAGAAGGGAGTAGTCACCCTTAAGGGACGGGAAATAGATTATTTTGGAGCAGACCGATTTCCTTATGTTAAGGTGGTTTATTTCAAAAATCAGTGATTTGGGATGTTGCCTCAAGCTCTCAGTAGCATTACCACAGACTTCCTCAGGGACGCACAGTGCTGCGTATAACCGTGGACAGCCACACACTAAATTCTTTCAGTCCTTCCTCGATACTGACGGCTCCCTGTGTGTGGCGTTAAGTGGTTCACTTCACTTACACCGGATCTTTCTAACAAGTGGGCTTCTCTAGCCCCCATCTCTTCCACCTCATAACTGCAGTGTTAAATTTTCTCGCCATCAACTCTGTTCAAGCCTGTTAAACAGCTGTAGGGCCTTCGACACCTGACTTATCTATTCCTACCTTTCCTCACATCATTTCTCCTTCCTAGATTGCCTCCTGTTTTAATCTACTCATCCATGCCCTGTCACCCTTTTGAAAACAAATTCAAAATTCATCTCTTACTAGGTTTCTGTGTTGTGACCCCAAGACCATCCCCAGGTTCCGTGATTGTCTAGGAAGACTTATAGGAGTCAGCGTATAGTCATACTCACAGCCACGATTTGTTGGAACAAAAGGATACAAAGCAAGATTAGCAAAGGGAAAGGTGCATAGGGTTAAGTCCAGGGGAAACCAAATGCAAACTTCCTAGAGTCTTGGAAGGAACTTCCCGGTGGGAATTATGCAGGATGTGCTTAATTTCTGCAACAGTGAATTGTGACAACAGGCGTCAAATGCTGTCTATCAGGGAAGCTCATTAGAGACTCAGTGCCCAGGGTTTTTATTGAGGGCTGGTCGTGTGGGCACCTCTGTCTAGCACATAACAAAATTCCAGACTTCCAGAAGAAAAACAGGTGTTCAGCATGAACCACATTGTTTGCACAAACAGTTTGGGCACAGTGGGCCACTCCTATCAGTTGGGGTGGTGGGAGCCTCCAGATATCCAGGTTCCCAGATGCCACCAGGGGCCATCCTTGCAAGCAGACCTTTCTAGCGATGGCAGTCTCAGGCCTGCTATGTTAACTCCTTTCTGCACAACTTTCCTCCATAATGCCACCTGTACCGTCCTCTCAGTGCCTAACTGTAGTTATACTGTACAGCAAATCACCCTAGACAAGGAGCCAGAAGACCTGGGTTCCAGCCCAGCACAGCCTCCTACTGCTGGGTGACCCTTTGAACCCCTCACAGCCCATTTTCCTCATTTGGAAAAGGAGAATTGTAATTCTTATTTGTAGACCTCAAGAGTGACTGAAGATCAAAGGAGATGATATAGTTGGTCATTCTGCCCATCTTTCTTGGTTGGGCACCTGCGTTGTCCAAGTGAGTGAGCTGCAGAGAGTAAGAGGTGAGTGTGATGTCGTGGCTTTGATAGCAGACAAGCCTGAATCGCTACCCGGCAGTGACCAGCTGTGGTACCTCGTGCACACTGTGTAATCCCCCTGAGCTTTGGGTTTCTGATCTGTAAAATAGGAAGATGAATAATACCTATACCTCATGGGGTTGCTGTGTGGATTAAGTGGCACAACCCATGTGAAGTTCCTAGCTATGGTATCTGGCACATTCTAGGCATCCCAGGTGGCAGCTGTTAATTGACTCAGATATTTGAGTGCTTGCCTGTGTCAGCACCTTCAAAAAGATAGACACAGCCCCAGTGCTGCCTTCTGAGTGCTGGGGAAGACTAATGTTGAACAGTAATTACGTAAATAATTAATGACATTCCTGGTAAGTGCTGTAGGTGATTACAGGGCATGTCATAAGGAAGGGGGAACCTAACCTGGCAGAAGAGGCACGCAAAGGCTTAGCTGCATGTGATGTTCAGCTGGGCTTGGATGCGTTTAGCTCAGCGAGGTGGGGGAGAGAGGGAGGAGAGGACGTTTGCAGCAGAGACCACAGCTTGAGCAAAGGGACACCAGCCTTTGGATGAAGGCTGTAAGGAGGGAAGGTTCTCTGTTCATATGAGGAACAGCGTGCAGACCAGGGAGGCTGGGGAATAAGGGGTGGGGAGGGAGGGAGCTCCCAGGTGACCTCAGAGATGTGGGCAGGGGCACTGTAGGTTGTGTTAGGGATCGGGAACCTTAAGAGTAATGGGAGACTTTGAAAAGGTTTTGAGAGTCACACCAGCTTGGCTTTTTCAAAAGCTCAATCAGGCTGCTGTGTGAAGAATGCTTTGGAGTGGCAAGAGTAGGTGAGGGAGGACCAGTTACAGGAGAGAGAACGGGATGGTGGCTTGAATCAGGGGTTGATCGTGGGAGTGAAGTAGGCTGAGTGTATTTATGAGGCACATTCAGGAGGCTTCAGTAACTAATTGGATGCGGGGGGTGCAGAGAAGGCATTGCCAGGAGTGATGCTAGTTGTCTGGCCACAGCAGCAAGGTGGAGAATGAGTCTTTACGTAGAGGGAGCTCTGGAGAGAGAGCTCTTGGGAGAGGGGAGTGGGTTCAGTTTGGGACGAGTTGGCTTTGGAGCACCTGTGAGGCATTCCAAAGGCGGTGCTAGGTAGGCAGTAGCATCGATGGGTCTCTATGCAGAGGTGATGTCTGCGCTGGAGAGAGAGTGACAACTAGGAGTTGTTTGTTTTTATGTGGTCTTGGATACCAGCACATGTGGTTTCAGGGAAGCTGAAGGGAAAGTGTTTTAGAGTGTGGGTGTTGGGTATGGAGAGTGGGCGGTTGCTGAGATGTCAGATAAGGTGAAGGTTGAAGATTGACCATTGCACCAGTGACCCAGAAGTCTCTGGTGACCTTGGTGAGGGCAGTTTGAGGGGTTGGTGAGGGTGTAACTGGCTGGAGCGGCTGAGCGTTGGGTGGAGGAGAGGCCAGTGGAGATCGAGGTGAGGGTGAGTCAAGAAGCTTGGCTGCAAGAGAAAAGAGAGCATGAATTTTAGGGAAATCTGAGAGTGAGAATTTTGGTTTTTTTTTTTTTTTCTTAGGCGAGACTTGCGGCTGTTAGAAGGCTGATGGGCAGGAGCCAGCTGAAAGGGCGAGGTTGATGAGAAAGCAGGCGCAGGTGGGTGAGACCCGGCATCAAAAGATCCCTGAGGAGGCAGGAGCCCAGGACAGGTGGACGACAGCTGGGGGGACTGGCCCAACTCAGAGGGTCACTTCTCTTGCCACCCCAGGGGGGAAAAGGCAGATTAGGGGCCCTGTGCAAGGAGATTTGCAAGTCTGGCTGCAGGAAGTGGAGGTCGTTCTGGTCTGATGACTTCTATTTTTTTTCTGTGCAGTAAGGAGTGGAGTTTCCTGGCGAGACTAGGGGGAGTGGTCAAGGTTTGTAAAGAGAAAGGCTTGAAATAAACATTGAAAACAAGAGTGAGCTGAAAGGGAAAAGCTGGCCTTGCACTGCGTTACCTGGCAAATGGGATTTTAGATCTTGGCAGCTTGCGCAATGCCTGGCACCTGGGTGAGGGCCCCAGAAATGTTTATAGAATTGAACTGTTGGCCTGTCTACCTTTCTGCATCCTTCTCAGCCCTTAACCCCCTTTCCCAGGTACCTGGTGCTATTAGGCCGAAGCTCCCCACTTGGCCCCTCACCAGGGGCTTCAGTGAAGCACTGCTCATGCCTCGCTCTTCCAGCCCATAGGGCTAGATTTCCCCTCCCTTTTCACGCTGACTGTCCCACCCAGTCCCCGTCCCCCACCCACCCCTAATCAGCCATCATTAGCCAGCCTCGCCCTCTCTAGCTGTGACTGGGAAAGTTTCTGGATTTACAAACAGGCGAAGTGAAACATTTATGCACGAGTGGGAGAGAGGCTGTCCTGCTTTCTGTAGGATACCACCAAGGCAGCTGTTCAGTCTTTCGATAAGTTATTGAGCTCCTATCATGGCGCTGTTCTAAGTGTTGGGACCTCAGTAAACAAAAGAAACAATCCCTGCCCTCATGGAGCTTATATTCTGGTAGGAGGAGACAGAGAGTAAAGACATAAACGTATACTGTGTTAGATGGTAATAAGTGCTTTGGAGAAAAATGCAGCAGGGGTTGCGGGTGCTGGGGGTAGTGGGTTTCCACCTGGGGGGGGGTCAGTGAAGGCCTCACTGGGGAGGTAACATTTGAGTAGATACCTGAAGTGAAGGAGCAAGCCCTTCAGGTATCAGGGTGAAGAGTATTATAGGCAGGGGGAATAGCAAGCAGAAGGCTCTTCTGCTGTTCAAGAAAAAGCAAAGCTAGTGTGGCCGGAGGGAGGGGACAAGGGGGAAAGCACCAGGAAATGAGGACAGAGGGAAGCGAGGGCCACATCGCACGGGGCCCTGACTCCCACGGACTCCGGCTTCTGCCTTGTGTGTGTTGGGGCCCTGGAGCAAAGGAGCGCAGATCTGGCTTCTGTTTATAAAAGGGTCACGGGCTGCTGGGTTGTGGATGGGCCATAAAGGAGCAAGGCAGAGCGAGACCCGCTGGGGAGCTAACGCTGTGGCCACTGGGGAGACGGTGGCAGCTTAGACCCGGCGGTCATGCTGACCATGGTGAGAGGTAGGTAGGCTGGGGACAGGCTGGGAGGAAGAGCCGATAGGATCTGGTGCTATGAGAAGGAGAGTAGGTGAGGAGTCGAGGGCGATGCCAAAGCTCTTGGTCCAGGCAGCAGGGGAATTGGTGGTGCCGTTTCACTGAGAGGGAAGAAGGCCGTGGGAGGAGCAGGCTGGGGTGGGGATCGGATGGGTTAAGGTTGCAATGCCTCTGAGATGGGGAGGTACGGACTAAGCGGTTGGAGTGAGTTTGGAGTCCAGGGGAGGGGTCCAGAGTGCAGGTAGAAATCAGGGTATTGTCAGCCATAGATGGATGTTAGGCCAGGAGCCGGGATGAGCTCCCCAAGAGAGTGAGTGTAGGTAGAAGAGGGAGGAGGTCCAGCTCCAGCCTGGAGGTCCACGAGATAGGAGATGGTGACCAGTTGATGCTTCTCACACTGTCACAGGCTATAGAATCTAGCCTGGGAACTTTCTGAAAAATCAGACTTCTAGTTGCTACTGAGAGATCCTCATGCTGAAGTATATTAATTAGAGTAGGCTAAACTATTGTAACAAATAGACAACCCAAACAGAGATCTGTTCCTCTAGGGTACAGTGTCCAAGCCAGCATTTCTGTCATGCTCCAGGGTGGATTCCTAGGAGAGCGTCTGAGGACCTGGTTGCTCAGAGAACTGCTGCTGTAGGTTTGTGCATAGACATGATCTCCACCTGGACCTAAAACTCCCTGGGGATGGGAGCTGTCTGATAATCTGCCCCACCCCCCTCCCATAATAGAATAAGGCACAGGCCTCTGCATGCAACAGGCACTGAATAAATCTGCCTAGGAGGGAAGGGTAGACTTGCAGAGTTATTAAGTACTTGTTTATGTGCTAGGTACTGTGTGCTAGTAAGTTATGTGGATTAATGCATTTAATCTTAACTCTCAGTCTTTGAGGCAGGTACTATCATTGTCCCATCTTCTAGATGAGGAAGAGGTGACATAGGTCAGTAAATGGCAGCAGGAATTGAGCCCTAGCATGTTGGCACCAAAGCTGGTCTGTAACCGTTAGGCTGTACTGCCTCTCATCAAGACTTCCCCTTTGGGGCCGGGCGCGGTGGCTCACGCCTGTAATCCTAGCACTCTGGGAGGCCGAGGTGGGTGGATCATTTGAGCTCAGGAGTTCGAGACCAGCCTGAGCAAGAACGAGACCCCGTCTCTACTAAAAAGAGAAAGAAATTAATCGGACAACTGAAAATATATAGAAAAAATTAGCCGGGCATGGTGGCACATGCCTGTAGTCCCAGCTACTCGGGAGGTTGAGGCAGTAGGATCGCTTGAGCCCAGGAGTGTGAGGTTGCTATGAGCTAGGATGACGCCATGGCACTCACTCTAGCCCGGGCAACAGAGTGAGACTCTGTCTCAAAAAAAAAAAAAAAGACTTCCCCTTTGGGCCCGGCGCGGTGGCTCACGCCTGTAATCCTTGCACTCTGGGAGGCCAAGGCTTGAGGTCAGGAGTTTGAGACCAGCCTGAGCAAGAGCGAAACCCTGTCTCCACTAAAAATAGAAAAAGTTAGCTGGGCATGGTGATGTGCGCCTGTAGTTCCAGCTATTCAGGAGGCTGAGGCAGGAGGATCGCTTGAGCCCAGGAGTTTGACGTTGCTGTGAGCCAGGCTGACATCATGGTACTTGCCCCCGCAGTAGAGCGAGACTGTCTCAAAAAAAAAAAAAAAAGAAAAAATACTTCCCCTTTGGTTAAGCACTTAAATGTCTTAAAAACAAACAACAACAACAACAAAAAGACTTCCCCTTTGGTGTTGGCTGGGATGTGGTACAGTTTCTCCCAGCCAGGACACAGAGCACAGAGTCAGAAAGTCTGTATTCAAATCCTTGCTGCACCATGTACGAACTGTATGATTTGGGACAAGTTGTTTAACATCTTGAGGCCTCATACACTTCGTCACAAATATGACCAGGGTACAGGGTTAGTGTGGGGACTGGGTGTGCTACTGGATGTAAAAGTACAAGCTGGGAAGTACGAGTATGTGTCGGTATCATCATCATCTTGAAAAATCAAATTGTGGCCCCCCCCAGGGTTAATCAGAAGAACTGCCAGAGCAGTGGAGATTGGAACAAACCCAACAGGCCGCTTCAGTCAGAATAGTTCTGTGTGCTCTTTTATTTATTGATGTTTTTGCGTAAAATTTGGTTTGATGGGTTTCAGTGTTTTTAAAAAAAATGTGAAACCCTTGGCTAGCTGATCCCGTAAGCCCTTGCAGGGCTGGCTGGCTCCGTTGTGGGCTGGGGAGCCACTCCCCACATTCTGTCTGCTTCTCTCGGGTCTCCTCTGCTCCCCACCTGCTCTCCCTTTTCTGTCGTCCCCATCAAGCCCATCCGTCTCAACAGCCTGATGTCAAGTGTTGTCCCAAGGGGCTGCATTCTTCGAGCTGGACTCTAGGATGCCGCCCACGTGTAGGTTGGGCATCTGGGGTGTGCCTGGGGTAGTGGACCCCAGGAGGTCTCTCCCCTCGAGGCTGGCATGAGAGGGCTGCCTCTGGTCCTGTCTGCCTCCTCCCTGGACCTGGGCCAGGTCTGGCCTCGCTGCCAGTGAGGAGGGGATTGCCCTGTCTGCCTCTTACAAAACACTCCCCAGCCGCAGACTCTCCCAGCTCTGGGCAGGCGGCGGTTGTTGGTACATCACACGCCTGCAGTCAGCTTTGGGGATATAAAGCTAACACAAAGGCAGCTGTTAGGATGAGCATTTGTGGGAAGACGGGGCACAGATAGAATGATGTTGACCTTTGGTAGCTCAAAGTCACCAAAAAGTCAGGCCAAAGTTCCTGACTACTCATTGGCATATCTGTTCTGTAGCCTGCCTAGGGTGGTCTCAGGTTTCTTCTCTTTCCTCAGAGCATTCTTAGGCCGTGGAGGGTGGGCTGGGTGAAGACGGGGACCAGTCCTCACGTGAAAGTGCTTTTGAATTCCAAGCTAAATCTAAACTGTCATCTGTTGGCTGTGTATCCAGGCTCCCTTGTCCCCCTGCTCCAGGGGCCACTGGAGTCTTGTTCCATTTTCGAGTGTGTGCTCTTTATGCCTGCCTATGTGAGCAAATAGGATGGTCAGGAAGGAGAAGGGAGAGAGAACTGTGAGTCTGAGATGACAGCCCCATAACTCAATGAAGTGGGCAAACCCACCCCTATTCAGAAATACAGTCGGCTGGGGAGGAGGGGGCCTTTCACACAAGAAGAAGTGGGAGCTGTGTCAAGAACAACGGGCGGAGGCTTGACCCAGCCTCAGGGAGCCCCATAAGAGTGGGGTGCTGATCAGGAGCCTTTTAGCGGTGTGGTCATGGCTGGGGGGAGAACCAACCCGAGGGCTAAGGGATCAGGGAGTTTCAAGAAGGAAGCACCAAATGTCACATAAAGGGCAGGAGGGCAGCAATTTAGGAGAGACCAATCAGCAAATGCGATGATGTGATTACAATTTAGATCATCAAACCAACATAATATGTTTTTCCAGACTACACAGGGCCTCACAGACACACACCCCTAATGCCCAGATGCTTCATTCCCCCCGGTTCATTCCAGGTAGAGTACACATGAGCTCGGGAAGGTAGGAAAGGCTGCAGGGGGGTGCTGATAGCATCTCATGAGGGACACAGGTCTACGGGCGCCATCTGGAAGGTGTGTTTCCATCGGGTGCTGCTCTGGAGCCAGGAATGGGAGGGAGAGGAGGGGGAGAAAGTGGCTGGTGGGGTGTTGCTGGGCTGAGGAGGGCAGTGGGCCAGAGCTCCAGGGGTTGGGGCATCTGGGCCCATCATGCTGCATTTTTTATTTCCTGTCCGTGTCTGCCTATGGTGGGTCCTTGGCAAGGAAATGATTTACAAAAAGTGATTGAATGAATAAATGTTTAGTGGGAGATAGGTGTAACCATGAATTCAGATGCATTGGATGTAGTAAGGAGACTTATGTGTTTGGAGGTAATATTAGAGAAATGAGAAAAACGGCAACAGAAAGGCAGCTCTGGGTAGAAGGAAAGCAGTTGGCATCGTTAAGGGTCCCGGGTGAGAGGAGCAGCACCGTCTGGTGCAGATGGGGGCAGCAGGTGTCTAAGGATAAAGCTCCATGTACGTACCTGGGAAAACCATGGAAGTGCATCCAGCGTGGTGAGTACGAGTGGATGTGGGTCAGCAGTGTGCTGGGCCGCCCGGCCATGGCTCTGAGCCGAGCGTCACCGGCAGACTGACCACAGGGAGGGGCGGGCCCACAGGACCACATCTGCCGGTCACATTCCTTTCTGGGCCCAGACAGGAGATGGGGGTACAGGAAGGCAAAGGCCATTCACAGCAAACAGGTGGGTGAGGAAACAAAGCACCCAAAGAGCACAGGAAGGAAATGGGACTACTTTGCCTGGGCCCGTCTCCAGGGGCCAAGGGAGCTGTGTTCTCACTTGAAGGCGTGTCTTCAGGAAGAGGGATGAGGCTTCTCCCCATGGTCCCACGCAGTGCACTTCCCTCCCTTCACCCTCACTCTTCCCTGTCTGTTGAACGGCACCACCTCTGCCTAGGTGCCGAGGCCCAAATCCTGAGAGTCAGCCTGACTCTTCCCACGCCTTCAAGCCTCACGTTCAGTCACCAAATCCTCTTGATTCTGCCCTGAAAATACATCCTAAATTATCCCCGCGACCCCCATTCTCTCCGTTTCCCCGCCACCGCCGCCTGCATGGCCTCTCCCGGAGCTACCGCGGCATCTCCAGATGTGCAGCAGCCGCCTGACTGCTTTCTCTGCTGCTCCCTGACCCTGCACGGTCCGTTCTCCGCTCAGCATCCGGAGCGGTCGTCTCCCATAGCAAAGCACGTACTGCCTGGCTGCTTCAGACACTCGTGCACTTCCCCGCTGCCCTGCTCTTACAATAAAGCTGAACTCCTTGCTGTGGGCCACCAGGCCCCTGTGCCCTGGCTCCTGCCTTATCTCCTGTCACGCTTTCCCTCATCCGTGGGGCTCAGGCAGCACTGGCCTTCTTTCTGTTTCTCAGACATGGCGAGCCCTTTCTCAGAACTCATCTTGCCCTCCCTGCGGCTCCTCACCTGGCTTCAGTTCACCCTTCAGGTGGCTGCTGTTTAATTACCACCTCCTCCCTGAGGCCCTCAGGCTAAAGTGACTGCCCCTGTTTCTCTCTGTCTCAACATCCTGCTTATTTTCCTCAAAGAGCTTATCACAGTATGTATTGCCACCTTTGTTTAGTCCCTTGTGTCCTCCATTAGGTTGCAAGCGTGGACCGTCTGTCCTGTTCACCCCTGTGCCCACAGCCCGATGCAGTGCCTGGCACTTCAGGCAGTCAGGTTATCCTCAGAGTGGGGGGTGTTGATGGAGGGGCTCGGGGTCCAATGCTTAGTAATGGCCCTTACAGCACTTCCTGTTTACCACCATTATAAGTTCTTCGTGTATAGCAGGGTCAGCAAACTTTTTCTGTAAAGAACCAGATAGTAACGCTGTATTTTAGGCTTGCGGGCCATGTGGCCTGTGTGGCAACTACTCAAGTTTGCTGTGTAGCACGTAAACAATTATAGATGATATGTAAACAGATGAACGTGGTGTGTTCCAATAAAACTTTATTTATAAAAACAAGTGGTGGGCCAGCCAACCCTTGATGTATAGTATTATTAATAACTTATTTAATCTGCAGAAGTTCTATGAGGTAACTACTATCATCATTATCACCATTTTATGGGTAAAGAAACTAAGAAGCATAGACACTAAGTAATTTGCCTGAGGCCACATGGCTGTGAAGGGGTAGGGCTAGGACTGGAATCCTGGCAGGTCTCCTCCAGGGTCCGTGGTGGTAACCACTGCCTGCTGGTGGGCCGTGGAGTGGCAGGGAGGAATCCCAGC
>NW_012137080.1:4008904-4009823 GCF_000956105.1 Propithecus coquereli | reverse complement strand
TGAGCCACTGTGCCCAGCCGAGAAATACTTGTTAGGTAAAGAAACAGCCTTTATAGTTCTGTTATTGGGCTCTCAGTGATCACAGTGGGTCCAGACGTGAGAAAGCTTCAGAGGAAGGAGACAGACCCTTCCCTGGGAGACATCACAGCTCTGTTTATGTACCAGAACATCCCCCTGAAACATCTGAAGTCCCTATTTTATTGCTGAACATTAGTTTTATTTTTTTAAATGTGTAATGAGATAAAAACACGATTTCATAAAAACAAATGCTGGATAAGACAACAAGAGGTGAGAGAGAGAAGTGGTTGACTTGGGCACGTCGAATAGGCCCAGGAAGTACACACATGAGTGGGGAGAGGAAGGGAGGGGTGTGCAGTTCTCAGGCCTCTGCTGGCTGTTCAGCAGCAGCAAGGAGACCGTCTGTGACAGTCACAGCACGCTGGGCCTGCCAGTGTGAAGCTCACAAGGCACAAGCTCACATAGCAGCCTAACAAAGCAGGGCCCTGGGGTGCTGGCGTCACTCTTGCTGGGAAAGTCCTTAATAGGCTTTTATTTAGTTCAGGTAGGTTCAGGTGAGGGCCAATTGTGTGTTTCTCTTCACAGCTTGAGTTCAGTGACCTCTTGCATTGGTAACCTGAAATTAGCCATTGTGAGAGTATTTAACCACAGAAATTGGCAGCTGCTACAAACTGGAGCTCTTCCCCAGTTGAGTAGATTGTTGAGCATTTTACTAGCACACTGCTGCCTGGGGCTCCCTGACCACCCTGTCGGGGATCTGCATGGCCAAAACTATTTTCATTGTAGTACTAAGACATCATTTGCTGTTTTTACTCTTCCTTTTGTGAATGCACAGAGGTGTTTTCCAGATGCTGCATGATGTATGATATGCAACAGACTGAATGCAGGACCAGATATGAGA
>NW_012137080.1:4006512-4008854 GCF_000956105.1 Propithecus coquereli | reverse complement strand
TAGTGCTTTCTTTATTATTCTTTTCTCTTGGTCTGAGTGCTGAGAGCAAATCTGAAAGATCTCCTGCATACCTTAAAAGCATCACCTGGAGTCAGGTGGACCCTGGATGGTTCCGAGGCGGAGAGAGCTCCACTGAAGGCATCCTCTAAGCGAGGCTGACGTAGGCGGCGGCAGGCTCAGGCGTGTGTGGGCGTGCAGGGGGGGCGGGGATGCCTTCAGCCTTTGCACCCCCTTCTGTCCACCATCAGTGCTTACTGCACTGCTGTGAAAATGGGGAACCAGAGGTTTCCTGACAACTTGGAGAGAAGTCACACTTCTCTTTAAAGGAATTAGTATCATACCACATCATTCTTTGTTCTGTTCCCAAGAAAACCTTCTGTGAAATCATAAGGAAAAGAGAAGAAAACATTCCCTGTTTCTGCCTCTGAGACACCAAAGCCTGTCATCGTGGGGCCAGGACAGTGGGCTGGTGGACTGTTGTCACATCCTGTCTGGCTATCGTGGTGACACCTGGTCTCTGTGTGGTCTCCTCGCCACATTAGGTCTGAGGGAAAGTGGCCTCATTGGTTCTGCCTTTCCCCAAGGCCCTTTCCTCTTTGTCTGGCCTGCCTGGTTACCAGAGGTTTTTGGGGTGGTGGTTATAAGCTGTGGGAGTAATCTACCCAACAGTGCGGAGGGAGAGACGATTAAGGGTTGGAGCAGAGCCTGGCAGTTGTCTGGAGGGGTTTCTTCTGCAGATCTCTCTGGGCTGTTGCAGACAGAGCTTTGGAACAACTTCAAGCCCGTTTCAGTTCTCCCTTGTGCTGGGAGGATAACATGATAGATAAAGTGCTTTTCATTCCCTCTTCCTTTTTTTAATTTTCCTGGTAGTAACTGCTCTTCCTGGAAGAGCAGAATCACAGAATTCAAGGCCAGGCGCAACCGTGAGAGAGGAAACTGCCTACCCTCCTAGCAGGTGGGCATCTGCCGTCCAACCCAGGGCTGTTCTCTTTCACACTACGGCCCAGGGCCTGGGGCCCAGGGCCTGGAGCCCAGAGACTCCTTGGGTCACTGCATTTTGGGATTGGGCATTTTCACTTTTCCTTATCACCAGCCACAACTCTCCTCTTTAAGCCCAGGGACCCTTTGCTGGGCCTTGGGTGGGTTTGGGGAATAACATATTTGCAGCTGAATGTGGGTGTTAGGGAGTGGGCTCCTCGTGAGGAGCGAGGCCTGCGCAGAGAAGTGGGCAGTTTGCCTTGTAGCAGCCCATCCACAGAGAGGGCCATCTGGTGGTGATTAGAGCCATGGAGGAGACCCAGTCACTGCTGATATGCTGCCCGGCACCAAGGGATGGGGGAGAAGTCCCCTGCTCCCACTTCCTCCCACCCTGTCTCCTGCCAGTGCCTCTCATTGGCGGAACCCAGCCAGAAGTCAGGGAGCCTGGGAAACAACTGTGGGGCCCACCTCACCCCACCTCCTGGTGCAGGCCAGCAGGGCGTCTGAGCACACAGGCAAATGACTGGCATGTTCCCTTGAGTCCAACCCTGCTACAGTTAAGTATTAACCATTCTAGAACTTTTATGATACCCTCTGGGAAATTCTTTTATCTCCTTTGTCTAAAAATGCCTCCTTTTTCTTCAAGGCCAGAGATGATTTATGCTCTGTGAAATCAGCACAGACACCCCCAAAAATGCTAGCTACCCCTCATCTGGGCTGCAGCAGTTTTTTGTCTCAATCTCTTTTTGTGGTACTTGCCACCAGGGTATTGTAATTTCTCGTTTCCGATTTCCTCCGCCCTTAGAAGGCCTCGAGGACAGAACCAACGTCACAGCCTCTGCATTCTTGGGACCTAACACACTGAATCAGTGGAGGGGTGTGTAGACGAGCAGGCTGTGGGGGTGTCTTGCCCACGGTTTCATAGCTGGTGAGTGACAGCGCAGAGACCAAGCCCAGGTCTCTGGTTTCGTGCCCTTTTCACGCTGGGATTTGATCATTAGTAACCAGTAACTCCCCAAGAATCAACTTAGAAACCCTGGAGACATAGTTTCTGGGCTTATATGTTATGAACTATAACATAATATATAAAAACACTTCCAAATTTTCCCAACTTTCATTAATCCAAACAAGATGTTGGGGGGCTATGGAGGTCATATGGACAGTCATACCACACTTTTCTTTGTTCAACCTGAGACTAAACTCTGTAAGATGTGTGTCCTTTTGTTGTCACTAAAGGCTAAACTCACACTGCTTCAGAATGTTAGACTGTTTATTATATGTTCCCCAGAAATGAATCAGAAGAAAATATACAAGTAAAGAATTTAAGTTGTGGCATCCACAGCTTTCCTCTGCAATTCCTAAAA
>NW_012137080.1:4002464-4004302 GCF_000956105.1 Propithecus coquereli | reverse complement strand
AGTCTTTCTTTCATGGCTTATGCCTTTGGTGTTGTGTCTAAAATGTCATTGCCAAACCCAAGATCATCTAGATTTTCTCCCATATTATCTTCTAAGACTTTTATAGTTTTGCATTTTACATTTATATCTGTAATCTATTTTTAGTTAATTTTTTGCGAAGGGTGTAAGGTCTGTGTCTAGTTTCATTTTTTTTGCATGTGGATGTCCAGTTGTTCCAATGCCGTTTGTTAAAAAGACTATCTTTGCATCATCGTACTGCCTTTGCTCCTTTGTCAAGAGTCAGTTAAGTATATTTATATGGGGCTCTTTCTGGGCTCTCTCTTCTGTTCCATGGATCTGTCTATTCTTTGGGCAATACCATACTGTCTTGACTACTGTAGCGTTATAATAACTTTTAAAGTTGAGTAGTGTCAGAATCCAGCTTTGTTCTCCTTCAATATTGTGTTGGCCATTCAGGGTCTTTGGCTCCTCAGTTTTTAAGAGTGTAATCGTAGTCTGTTTATGCAACTATAACAAAATGCCTCAAACTGGATAATTGTTAAAGAATAGACATTTATTTCTCATAGTTCTGGAGGCTTGGAAGTCCAAGATCAAGATGCCAGCAGGTTCAGTGTCTGGTGAAGGCTTGCTCTCTGCTACCAAGATGGTGCCATGTTTCTGCGTCCTCACATGGCAGAAGGTGGATGGGCAAAAGAGCCTAGCCAGTTCCCTCGAGCCCTCTTCAAGGGTACTGATCCCATGTATGAGGGCAGAGCCCTCATGATTTAATCACCTCCTAAAGGCCCCACTGTCACATTGGGTCTTAGGTTCCAACATAGGAATATTGGGGGGACATATACATTCAAATCATAGCAAGTATAAAGAGGGGTTCTGAGACCAAAATGTTGGAGAACTGCTGTTGTAGATAAAGATGAACATAGAGAGCTGAGTGCAGTAGATTCTTGTGCTAGGAAGAGCATAGAACGTAGTGGAGGGGAGCCTCATCTGAGTTTTGTATATCCCACTGCTTTGTTCTGGGGACTCAATGAGGCTGAATGAGGCTGTGTTCAGGGTGCATCTCTGAGAGTCCAAATATAGATGCTGTGTGACACAGATGTGAGCCTGGTCTCAGGAGAGACTCTCAGAGAGGCACGGTACATAACATAAGGGTGCAGGACATGAAGTGTCAACCTCTCTTGGGACTAGAGAACCCAGGGCAGATGAGGGCAGTTTGCAATCGGTTCTTCCAGTTCTCTGAGAGGAAGGCGGGTCTTGGTCATCAGGGCTGTGCATGTAAATCAAGTGCGGTGCCTCTTCATCTTCAGGATTAAAACTTGTGTTAAATCCCAAGAATCCACCATGTTAAAAGGGGAACATTCCTATCTCATACTGCTCACCTGCTACACTTGAGGTTTTGTAGGAAACATGCAGAGGGAAAAAGGTACGGCTTTGGTCTCAAACAACCCCAGGATTAAAAAAACAAAACAAAAAAAATCCCCTGGTCTGCTGGGCTTCTCTGGGAGAAAGCTTTGTTTGCTGAGAGGCCAGCTGCTTACTGTGCTCCATTCACACAGGCCACACCCCAGGCTCGGAACACTCCAGCAGCGAGAGGCCCACCAGAGCACACAGGAGAG
Organism: Propithecus coquereli; assembly: GCF_000956105.1. Lineage (NCBI taxonomy): Eukaryota > Metazoa > Chordata > Mammalia > Primates > Indriidae > Propithecus > Propithecus coquereli. The sequence continues at coordinate 4,002,689 of NW_012137080.1, read as the reverse complement.
AAAGGTCGGCAGATGCCCTGAGCAGAGCTGAGTGTTGGCTGGGGCCATGCACCTCGCCTAGCTTGTCAGGCCACGCAGCTGCTCCCAGACCCGGTCGACCGCATCAGCTACAGGAGCCAGGAGGGATCTTAAGAGCAAGCCAGAGCGAGTGTGTGTAAAGGCCAGGCCTTCTCACACCCAGCCACGGGGAAGGACATCTCCAGGGACCACCCCAGAGGGCCTCCC
>NW_012137080.1:4000389-4001664 GCF_000956105.1 Propithecus coquereli | reverse complement strand
CACAGATATAAATCAAGTGATCACACAAGTACGTGTCTAATTTCAAACCAAGTGTTGCTCTGAAGGAAAGGAACCTGGTTCTATGAGGCATATAACTTAGAGGATATTTACTTTTTGTTTTTATATATTTATTTATTTTTGAACAGGTAACGCTTTCATGTTCAAAATTTCAGAAGGATTACATAGTAAAGAATCTGCCCACCCATATCCCCCAGCTCTCTGAAGGCCGTTGCATGTTTTGCAGACTGGCGGGTAGGCCTTCTGGCTGTTAGACCAGGAGGAGAAGAGAAAGCTTACCTGAGGATATGATGCTTGAAATGGAATTTGAGGCATGAATAAGAGTTAACTAAGTGAAGAGGACTGGAAGGGGATGGGGACATACTCTAGATAAAAGCAACAGCTTATGGAAAGGCCCTGTGGCAGGAGAGAGCATGGTGTATTAGAAGAACTAAAAGAAAGCCTGTGTGGCTGGAGTGCAGAAAGTAAGGGAAGACAGGTCCGGGATGCTGCTGGGTGAGGAGGATACAGTCTTGTACCCTGCTTAGCATTGTGGACTTTTCCCTCGGAGCTCTGGGAAGGCATTGAAAGGTGAGAGGAGATAACTTTAAATCATACTTGCATTTTGAAAGTATCACTCTGGCCATAGTATGGAGATGGATTGGAGGAGAAAGCAGTTAGTGGGCTCTTACTTAGTTCAGGTGAGGAATGATGTGGCTTGGGACTTACCTTAGTTTGGGCTGCTATAACAATACTATAGGCTGGGTCGCTTGTGAACAACAGAAATTTATTTCTCGCAGTTCTGGAGACTGAAAGTCTGAGAGCTGGGTGCCAGCATGGTTGGGTTCTGGTGAGGTCCCTTTTCCGGATTGTAGACTTATTGTTGTGATAATATGTAATAATAACATGTAATAATAATAATATGTAATAATATAATAACAAATATAATAATAAGTAAGATGGCAGCAAGATTGCAAGGGAACTCTCTGGCCTCTTTTATAACAGCATTAATCCCATTCATGGCCTAATATATATCAATCCACTCTCGTGATCTAATTACCTCCCAAAGGCTGCACCTCCTAATACCGTCACATTGGGGGCTAGGATTTCAATATATGAATTCTGGGGAGTAAACAAACATTCATTCTTTTGCAGTCACAGTGATAGACCAATGTCCAGTGTAAGAAATGTATTTGTGTCCACGTTTCCTGCTTCTGAAAAATTTTAACAAAACATTTGTTTCAGTTCTCTCAGTGGAGTGGAAGAATAATTTGTAAC
>NW_012137080.1:3994957-3997761 GCF_000956105.1 Propithecus coquereli | reverse complement strand
AATTCAGTGAGTTCTAGTATATTCACAGAGTCGTACAGCCATCACCACTGTCTAGTATTAGAGTGTTGCCATCACCCCAAGAAGAAACCCCGTACCCATTTGGCAGTCACTCCTTTTGCCCCTCTCCCCAGCCCCGGGCAACCACTAATCTAGTTTCTGCTTCTATGGATTTGCCTATTCTAGATATTTCATATAACTGAAATCATACAATATGTGGCTTTTTGTGGCTGTCTTCTTTAACTTAGTGTAATGTTTTTAAGATTTATCCACATTATAGAATGAACCTTTCCTATTCATTGCTTTTTATTGCTGAAGACCATCCCTTTGTATGGATATACCACATTGTGTTTTTTCATTCATCAGTTAATGGACATTTGTTTCCACTTCTGGGCTGTTATGAATAATGCTGCTATGAATATTCATATACAAGTTTTTATGTGGACGTATGTTTTCATTTTTCTTGAGCGTGTACCGAGGAGTGGGATTACTGGGTCATATGGTACCTCTGTGTTGAACATTCTGAGAACTGCCAGACTGTTTTCCAGGGCAGCTGTGCCAGTTCACATTCCTGCCAGCAATGTATGAGGGTTCTACTTTCTCCAAATCCTCATCAAAAATTATTATTCTCAGTCTTTTTTGATTATAGCCTTCTAGGTGGGTGTAAAGTGGTATTTCATTATGGTTTTGATTTGCATTTCTCTGATGGTTAATGAGGTTGAGCATCTTTTCATGTGCTTATTGGCTATTTGTATATCTTCTTTGTAGAAATTTCTATTCAGTTCCTTTTAAGATTGGGTTATTCATCTTTTATTGACTTATAAGAGTTCTTTATGTGTTCTGGTTACAAGTCTCTTAGTTATATGATTTGCAGATATTTTTCTGCCATTCCATGGGTTATCTTTTCACTTTCTTAATAGTGTCCTTTGAAGCACAGAAGTTTTTCATTTTGTTGAAGTTTAATTCATCAGTTTTTTTTTTTTTTTGGTTGCTTGTTCTTTTGGTGTTGTATGTAAGAAACTGTTGCTTATTTCATGGTCATGAAGATTTTCTCCCTTAAAACGTCCCTTTAAGTTCAGTTTTCTTCCTTTAAAATTCTGTTGCAGGACATCACCTCCTCCAGGAAGCTTTCCCTGAGCACCTGCTCTGATGTACATGTCCTTCTCTGTGCTCCTTGTGATGTGTTTTGTAAATGCCTAGCAGAGGGCTGTGCTATGCATAGTGTCTGTCTGACCCACCATCCAGGGGTGGCCGTACTACAGTCTTGGGACAAATCCAATCTGCCACCTGTGTTTGTATAGCCTGTGAGCTATGTAAATGGTTTTTACAATTTTAAATGGTTGAAAAAAATCAAAAGAAGGATACACAGAAATCCTTATACTTTTGCAGCTTCTCGTAAGTTTTAAACTATTTCAAAATAGAAGTTTATTTTAAACAAAAGAATAACAATGTTTTGTAACATGTAAAAATTATGTGAAAATCAAATTTCAGTGTCTCTAAATAATGTTTTCTTCTATCTCCCCCAATAAATAATGTTTTATTAGAACACAGCTGTGCCCATTCATGTAAGTATTGTATATGGCAGAGTTGAAATGCGGCAACAGACGTGGTTGTAAAGTGGCTTGCAAAACTGAAAATAGTTACTATCTGACCTTTTACGGAGAAAGTTTGCCAACCCCTGGTTCATGCTAAAATAGCAAGCCAGCACGGCTTCAGCGACACTATTTGATGAGTAATATAAACATTTACCCTGGGACAGGAAGCTGAAAGCATCACTTTTGGCCACACCCCACCTCCTCACCTCTGAGCATGTGGGGTCAAGTTCATCATGAGATTTTCCTAGCTGCAGCCTGCTGCTCTGGGCCCTGAGTGACCTGGCTTGTATGTTTGGTGGCTTGTTGAAATATGTATCTGAGACAGCCTTTTTTTTTTTTTTAGTGTGGTGGTGAGTGTGATATTTCCATTCTAACCACTATCTGGAAGTTTCCACTCAACTTTTTAGGTGTGCTTGAAGACCAAGCTAATAATACTTTAATTCGCCTTGCTGTAAAGCTTTGGAGTGTGTGAGACCTGTTACGTTTATCTTTTAGGTGTTTAAAGACAATTGCTGCAAAAGGGAAGTCCTCAATTTATACGTATATTGCAAAAATACTCCAGGATGTAATGCCAAGATTATTCTGGGACGATACCAGGTTGGTATTACTCATGAATAATAAATGCCTTTGCCATTTTTCCAGTGACGCACATTAAACCCTTTACGTGACAGTTACTGGGCTAAGCATGGTACGAGGATTCCCTGAGTTGTCCTCGGAGAATTCCCAGTCTAGCATTGAGTTAGCTACCGCGCTGCAGCACTCCAGGGGCCGAGATGTGAGTGAAGAGGGTCATTTTGTATAGAACGCCTGTAGAAGACACGCTATATCTGCTGGACCTTAAATCGTGGGTGAGGGATCATGGAGCCAAAAGAGAGGGTGTGGGACATGCTGGACAAAAGGAACACCCACGCAAGGACATGTCATTTGGGGGAACTGTGAAGGATTCGGGATGCCTAGGGCGGGAGCCAGGGAATGACTTCAGAAAGACACAATCGTGGGAGTCCCTCCCTGAGAGCATTTGCTCTTTCAGCTGGTGCTCTGGTGGGTGTTTCCCAGCAGCTGTGGGCCCCGGCCTCGCCGGGTGTATGATCTAAGGCGGCTCACTCAGACCAGGACAGAGATAGGATGTGGTTTAAAGGTGATGCACTGATAGGACATGCACGCAGACAAGGTGTAGGGAAGCGTAGGTGAGGGGAGTTGAGTGCCTTTGAA
>NW_012137080.1:3992759-3994777 GCF_000956105.1 Propithecus coquereli | reverse complement strand
TGAAGTCTTGTAGAATCTTGCTATAGAAGTCATCTGGTCCAGCCTCCAACCCAACCACCCCAAAGACATCGCACCTTTGCAGGAAGGAGCCCTCCAGTGGCAGGAGGTTGTCACTTTTGTTACAGAGGCATAACAGAATGACCATGTGAATGATCACTGATTATGAAACAATAATTAAAACACCTGATGGCTGTAGTTGTTTTGGTGTTCGCACACTTAATTTTCCCTGTCTTCCCCGGACTCCCGCAGAATGGCTTACTCAGAGGAGCAAGGAGGCGTCCCCTGTGGTTTCTTCCGCCAGAATTCCGGCAACTCCATTTCCCTGGACTTCGAGCCCAACACAGAGTACCGGTTTGTGGAGCAGCTGGAAGAGCGATACAAATGTGCCTCCTGCCACTCGGTGCTTCACAACCCCCACCAGACGGGCTGCGGCCACCGCTTCTGCCAGCACTGCATTCTGTCCCTGAGGTGAGCGGGCAGGGCCTGCGGCTCTGGCCACAGCATCTGAGTGTTTCTGGCATCTCAGTGTCAGCTGTGGCCATACGGTTGTACCCATGGTTTTTGGAATTGCTGTGGTCGGCACAGAATCATGAATGTAAGGAGGGATTCTCTCAGAGCCCCCCTGTGAGGGCCTGAAGAATAATCTTCATTTTTTTTTTTTTTTTTTTTTGCCACTCAATTCATAGATATTCACCTTTTCTTAAAATTCAGGTTGCACCTGTTTTTCCTAGGAGAGCAGACCTAGACTCTGTCATGGGGAGCTGGCTGTTGGGAAGGGCTGTATCTCACGGTGTCTGTGTTAGAGTCACCCTAACCTTTCCTTGCCTTGAGACAGAGGTGCTGTCGCATCCAGAAGGGACCTCACTGCCGTGGGTGCTGTCTCCTCCTGGGCAGCTCTAAAACCTGGGCCATGCCATTTTGAGGGGGGAAACCAGGAGAGATGAGAAGGAGGCTTTGGAGGCTCATGCAGGGGCAGTAAGGCAGTTGTTTCACGCTGCCAGGCTTCGCAAGGGGGTTATTACAGCATGTTCTCATTCGTTCGTGTGTTCTTGTATTCAGCACATGTGTGTTCCAGGCACTTTGCTCAACTAAGCGCGTGTACAGAGGTGAGAGTTAGAGGTACACAGTGTGGACCAGGACCAGACGTCTGCCCTCTAGAATGTCTCTGTCTAGTGAAGGAGAGAGGTGGGGACCAGTGTGACAAACAAAGGAGAAGGGGACATTTAATTCTGTCCCGGTGGCTCAGTGTTTGTGTCCTGGGAGATGAATGGGAGTTTTTCAGGCAGACTGAAAGACGGGAGAGGCTCTGAAGGAGGGGTGCGGGGGGCACCTTCTGGGTAGAGGGAACAGCATGTGCAAAGACAGGGAGCAGCCTGCCTGGGGCTGGAGTGCTGGGGCTGCTCTTGGAAGAGCTGTTGGGACAAACACCTAACTGAGGCTCCATTTTAATTTTTCTCTCCAGAGAATTAAACACAGTGCCAATCTGCCCTGTAGATAAGGAGGTCATCAAATCTCAGGAGGTAAGAGAGTTACCGCTTTCGTTTAACAGCTCTGTGGGTGATGGAGAAGCAGCCAGTGTCCTGGGTTGAATTGGCCATCGAGGTTGGAGCAGGAGAGTGGTCAAGGGGATTACTTCCTTGGAATCCATATTCCTCTGCTGGGGGGTCAGGTCAGACCCTACTCCCACCCCTGTTTGAGGGGCTTGTTTGGGTCTTTACTGACCACACTCTTGCCCCCACCCTCAGGTCTCCTCTCCTGCTTCTTCCTCACCCGCTTCCTCCAAATAGCTCCAGTCACATTTTGCTGCTGGAACAGAAATGGAACATGCTGTTCCCTGGTATTCACTTTCTCATCTGGTTAATCCCTAAAATTTCCTTTTACTATTGTGATTACGTTTAATAATAGCTTTATTGAGATGTACTTCTATTTCACCTATCATAAAATGTACCTTTTAAAACATGCAATTCAGGGCGCTGGCGCGGTGGCTCACACCTGTAACCCTAGCTCTCTGGGAGGCC
>NW_012137080.1:3986435-3988465 GCF_000956105.1 Propithecus coquereli | reverse complement strand
TAAAAAAAATAAAAGCACAAGATAGTAAACATGTTAGGTGTTGCAGGCTATATACAGTCTCAGTCACCATTACTCAGCTCTCCCATTTCAGAGGGAAAGCAGCTATGGACAAGATGTGAAGGAGTACGCATGGCTGTTCTCCAGTAAAACTTCATTTATAAAAACAAGTAGCAGGCCGGATCTGGCCTGCGAGCCTTAGCTTGCCAAGCCTGTTTTAAAGGATCTTGCAGTGACACAAGGTCACTAAGATTTTAGTAACTTGTCAGTGTCACTGTAATTTTGCAGTGATCCAAAGGTTTTGATTGAGATATGCCTGCTTTTGAAAAATCTAGAATGTGAAGAGCCCTGGAATGATCACTCACCATGTCATTGTTCTCTGATACTCTGGTTAAGAATATTTCCTGATTTTACGAGTCTGACCATCCCCAGCGTCTCTCGGGCCTGTGAGCCTGTATTTCCTCTGTCCCCTTTCCTTTACCATTTCTGGCAACAGTTTCCTCTCCCTTCCCTCTCTTCCTCTTCATCCTTTCCTTTCCCTCATTGAGTTAGGGTATGACCTTCCCTCCTTCCTTCTTTTTCCCTATGTCCTGTCTTTCACCACCTGCTGTGTGGAGACCAGTTCTTGGTGCTGGGAGTAGGGATGGAGAGTGCATAGAAGACATAAAAACGTGCTTGAAGGGCTGGCAAACTAAGGAAAATATTCAGGAGTTAACCTGAGAATAAGAGTATGTTACCGGATCATCTAAAACAAGCGTGGCATGCGTCTCTCTTTGCCCATCATCCCCCGTCCTCCTGATTCCTTCCAGACAAGGCTGGCCTCCACGGCCTCCAGTCGAGCAGCCCTCCCCACACCCTCTCCTCCCCGGAGACGCTGCTCCCCAACCCTGCGCAGGGCGAGCCTTTCTGCCTGGCAGCCCCCTGCTCACTCTCCCTCCCTCCTGCTGCCCTCGTCGGTGGGTCTCAGCAGCCTGCGCTTGTCTGTTGCAGGACCATCTTCAGCAGTGCTTGTTTCAAGCTGTGCAGTGCTCTAACGAGAACTGTCGGGAACCAGTCCTGCGGAAAGATCTGAAAGAGCATTTGAGTGCATACTGTCAGTTCCGAGAGGAAAAATGCCTTTATTGTAAAAAGGATGTGATAGTCATCAATCTACAGGTAAAAAAAAAAAAAAACACAAAAAAACCAAAAACACATACATATACTCACAGCAGTCGTCTTTATGAGGCTCAGTTCTGCCTGAGCGGTCACAGTGAGTCAGGTGGGATACCAGAAGAACTTTTCTGCGTTTATTTTTGTATAGAATCAGGTCTAAAGAATTAGTTTATCTGCGAGAAGTTCTGCGAAAACCTTAAAACCTTTCTGTTGGAAGAACTCCATTTATCATTGGCAAAAACACAATTTGAGCACCTGCTGTGTGTGACGATGCAAGGAGCAATGCTAGGTGCCGGGTCACAGGGAGGCGACGATAAAGCCTGCCCTCCAAATTCTGTAATCTGCCTGGACAGACAGGACGTAGACATGAAAACATGCATGTGCCGAGGGAGCCATGGCGGTAATACCCCAATCTGCCTTCTCCGGGTCCTGTGCTCTCTGACCTTCTTTTGGAATAATTGGAAAAGTCAATTTTTTAATTGAATTCGTTTATACCAAGAAAACAGACATCTTCAATCCTTTTTAGAACTAGGCCATAACTTGCTATAGAGAGTAAGCTGTATGACATACACCCCAAAGAGACGTCTGTGTAGTCACTGTGAGCCCACAAACGAGAACCCTTGGCTCTGTTTTATCGCACTTTCTCTGTTTCAGAATCACGAGGAGAACTTGTGTCCTGAGTACCCAGTGTCTTGTCCCAACAAGTGTTTGCAGATTATTCCAAGAACTGAGGTAACTATAAATAATCCTCTCTGTAGATTTTACTAATATGCCAGATAAGGTTTTAGTAATCACCGTGGCCTGTACGTGATAAAATCCCACTGGCAAGAGCTCAAGGCTTAAATTAGATCCATGATAACGGTGTCTCTGTCTTCCCTTCC
>NW_012137080.1:3985404-3986385 GCF_000956105.1 Propithecus coquereli | reverse complement strand
GAGATAGGATGTGGTTTAAAGGTGATGCACTGATAGGACATGCACGCAGACAAGGTGTAGGGAAGCGTAGGTGAGGGGAGTTGAGTGCCTTTGAAATGAAGCTCCTGAAGCTGCTCTTCTGCTAGCTGGGGGAGGTGGTTCCAATGCGAAGCTGGAAACGTGGCTCTGCCCGGCAGGCCTGGGTCGGTTTTGATCACACTAGGAATGGATAAAGCTCAGGCATCTCCAGCTTCCAGGGACTCGCTCGGAGGCAGCTGAAGTTTGCCCTTCACACCCACACGTTAGGAACATGTATTTCAGATGATTCATTCTTTTCTCGTACCTCCGCATCCCTTAGGCATTGAGGTTATAAATGTGTAAATGATTTCTCTGTTAACCCAGGGATTTCTCGGGAGGTTCGTGGAACTTTTTTGTGTTTTCATGTGTCCTTTGCGCCTTGTTTTAAATAGTCGGGTCCTAGAGCAAGGCTTTTTTTCGACTTTGTTGTCACTAATGCCTGCAGAGGAAATGAGATTCAAATGGACCATGGAACAGCGTTAGTGACCAGATCCCAGGCTTCTAGAGAACAAGGGCTGGTTTCTTTCCACCTGTTTCTTTTATATCTGCCCTCATCCTTGTCCCTCTTCCCTAAGATAAGATGTAGGGTATGACAAGAAGCAGAGTTTTGATGAATGTTGACTGTCTGAGTGAGAGTTAAGGAGTAACATCAATGAATTTTAGAGAAGATGTGGATTTCAACTGTCACCACCACTTGTTTCTTGCTACTAGAGGCGAAGAACAGCTATAACATTTAGTTATCTCACTGTCAAAAAACTGTTTGCTCTCTTTTCCTTCAGAGAAGGGGTCAGTAAACTCTTTCTGTTAAGAGCCAGACAGTTAAGGCCGAGCGCGGTGGCTCACGCCTGTAATCCTAGCACTCTGGGAGGCCGAGGTGGGCGGATCATTTGAGCTCAGGAGTTCGAGACCAGCCTGAGCAAGAGC
>NW_012137080.1:3946366-3974064 GCF_000956105.1 Propithecus coquereli | reverse complement strand
ATAGCCGGGCGAGTTATTCTCTGGAACCTTATTTGGGACAAACTGTTACCAAAGGGGCCAGCCCTAAACTGAAGGGAAATTGATGATAAATGTTTGCTTAAACTGCGTGGATCAGCTGGAACACCTAACATTTGCTTTTACTGGTAATGTAGGTGGTTTGCAAATAAATACTTTAATGATCAGAGGAAAAGTGACCATTTCTTCTTGCAGATATATTCTGTGATTCTGAGGGCGACAAATTTGTGTGGGCTGAAATGAAAGTCAGGTTGCGTACCTCCTGCTCATGGCAGCAGGGCAGTGACGAGAGTCAGCATAGAAGTGTGCTCGAGAGAGAACTAGCCTCGGCTTGAAACTGGTCTGGAGATAACCTACCAAGGAGATAGGCATTTGTGGGAATATTTGAGAGATAATAGTAGCTGTATTTAACCCGCAGTCGTATTCTCAGGGCAGGGGAGGAAATCAGCACTGAGAATTTTGACAGTGCCCTGATTCTCTTTCTCTGTAAGTTTAAGATTGTCTCACAGGTACTGTAGAATCCTAAAGCTGGAAAGGGGACCCAGTGGAGTCATTTTTCCTGCAACCTACCTAGAAACAGGTGCATGTTTATTAAACGAAGCAAAGTTGTTAAGACTCTGCTTTAGCAGAATATCCTACCACCTCTCAGTTTCCAAGCTTCTCAACAACTGACTTGTTTTTCTCTTCATACCAAAGGATAAGCGGGCCAGCCTGCAGGAACACGAGCATTCCGCCTTGCGGGACCACATGCTTCTGGTTTTAGAAAAGAACATCCAGTTAGAAGAACAGGTAAATGTTCAAGAGTTTGAATATAATATAAGGGAGGCAACAGAATTACTGGGATTTGCCTGCTCCATGCTGGTATTTTTCTGTTCTCCTCTGTTTCAATGTAAGTCGACGGGAGGTAGGTGTTTTTCTACTAAGTGGCCAACAGGCTCAGAGGATTGTAGAACATTAGAATTGGAAGGTGCCTTTGAAATCTTTGGGTCCAGTCCCCTCATTCAACAGATGGAGTAACTAAGCTCAAAGAAACGTTGATGTGTTTTAACTTTTAAGTGGCAGAATTCGATCTCAAACCCATGTCCTCTGATCCTGAGTCCAGTGCTCCCCATGGTACACTGTGACTGCCTCTCAACAGCCTGTCCACACACCCTTTGGTTAATGTCCAGCACCTAGTAGGTGTTTGATGTTTTTAAATTAAATTAATATTACCAAGAAACAACAGTTGACTATCTGTTTTAGTCACTATGGGTTTTATAAATTTTGGAGTAAGTCTAAACTCCTGTCCTTGAGAAGCTTTGCAATCTGGTGAATGGGTACATACATACTTATGTCACTGAGCTGTGATTATCAAGTGAAATTATATGTGCAAATGCCTGCCATAGTGCCTGTGGCATACATAGTGACCTCAGTAAATGCTGATTTTATTGAGCAATTATTATAAAAGTTAATTGTTTTGCTAGAACATCTCAGAAGATAAGACTTTTCAAGCCCACATAGGAAAGAAAACCATCCATCTTCAGAGAAGGAGCTGAATTTTACCACTGTCAGTTGTTTTATGATGTCTTACCCATATTAAAGTAGGTATGTGAGTTCCGGGGTCAGATGCCGGAGAAAATTAGAAAGATGCATTAAGTGGCAACTTTGGTAGAAGGCGTGCTGCCTAGTAGCCATTCTCAAGTTCTTTCTGTATCGGTTGGCTCATTCACCGGTTCATTCAGCAAACATCTCCCCTATGTCAGGTACAATGTTTGTTGCTAGGGACACTGAGTCAAGCAAGACATAGCCTTTACCCTTGAAAAACTCACAGAAATGGAAACAGGTGAGTTGCCGTGCCTCACAGTACATGCCATAACTCAACCCGGGGTGCAGAGGCTGCAGCGGTTTGCTCTGGGGGAGTCGGGGAAGTCTTTGCAAGGTAGGACACCCACGCTGCATCGTGAAGGGAGGAAGATTTGTCAGTTAAAATGTTAAAATGTGGAAGGAGGACGTACAGAAGGGGAGAGCTTGTGCCAAGGCAGAGAGGCATGAGAAGTGCTGATAAATCAAGGAAGCGGGATTTTAGGGCGAATGAACTTCCGAGTGTGAGACAGGGGATGGCTGGAGACTGGGGTGTCGATCCAGATTGCAGTGGCCTTCTGTGTAAGCTGAGTTCTGGACACTGTGCATTCAATTATTTTTTTTTCTATTCGTACTCTGCCTTGTTTCAGAAAGGTTTTAAGGGCCAGAGGTTTGAACTAATGTTTGTCAGTAATAGGGAGTTGACGGAGGTTTTTTAATTAGAAGATACTTGGCCAGCTAATTGCTTGGTTTTTAAAAGTAAGACAGCTGCTGATAGCACAGTGCTTGGTCAGAATCGAAGGCTCTAGAGCCAGGATGCCTGGGTTTGCAGCCCAGCCGCGCACTAACTAACCATATTAGTTCGGGTAAGCTGCTTCACCTCTCTCTTCCCCAGCTTCCTCATTTGTAAATGGGGTTGTGGTGAGGGTAAAATGAGATAATATATTTAGGCTCTTAGCACCGTGCCTGACACATAATAAACATTTCAGTATTAGGTGGAAGCAAGATGCCAGAGGGGAAAGTGAGGGCTGAACCAAGGCCAGGTTGGTTGAATGACACACTGTCAGCTGGAAGGCAGGGAACATGGTGATGTTATTAACTGGGATGGACACGACACAAACTGGAGCAGGTTAGAGGTGAGGGTGGGGGGAGGAGATGCCGAGTTTGCTTTTGGTCGGGTGGGTAGGTGGAAATCAGTTCTAGGAGTCTACAGAGAGGATTCTGGAGCCAGAGAGCAAAGGGTTGTTTAAGCTGTTTGTGAATTCATTCACAAAACGTGCGTCAGGTGCACTCTGTGGGTCAGGCACTGCGCTAGGCTCGGGGGGATAAAGAAATAAGGGAGACATAGTCTCAAGAAACAATTTAGTGGAGGAAAAAGGCCAAAACAACAAGAAAAAAAGCAAGTTATAAGAGCGATAAGGGTAAGTTATGCACTGGAGTATGGACAGGGTATCATGGAACTGGAGAGGCGGTCTGGGTGGATGGTGTTAGTAAGGAAATATTTCTGAGAGGATGTGCCCTTGAGTGGAGGCTTAAAAAGTGGTAGTTTCTAGATGAAGAGAGAAGCATCTGAGAGAGCAGGGCCTGGGAGTTTTGTAATCTTGCTGGGCAGAGCACACATATGATATGAATGGGTATGAGGCTGAAAAGGCAGCCAGGGACAGATCATGTAGAGCCCCATTGGGCCTGTAAAAGAAAACGCTAGAGACATTTAAGTAGGGGAGGCTCAAGACCAGATTTACCTTTTTTTTTTTTTTTTTTTTGAGACAGAGTCTTGCTCTGTCACCTGGGCTAGAGTGCAGTGGCATCATAATAGCTCACAGCAACCTCAAACTCCTGGTCTCACGCGATCCCCCTGCCTCAGCCTCCTAAGTAGCTGGGACTACAGGTGTGTGCCACCACGCCTGGCTAATTTTTCTATTTTTTGTAGAGATGGGGTCTCGCTCAGGCTGGTCTTGAACTCTTGACCTCAAGCAATCCTCCTGTCTCGGTCTCCCAAAGTGCTAGGATTACAGGGGTGAGCCACTGTGCCCGGTCCAGGTTTATCTTTTAATGTTATTCTGGTCACCGTATGGAGTACAAATTGGAGAGCAAAACTACAGACAGGGAGAGCATTCATGCCATTCATTCATTTAACAAATACTTATCGAACACCTACCGGTGTCATGCAGGTGCCGGTCCAGTGGCTGGAGTTATAATGGACCGTTACAGATCCATGCGGGTCCCGGCTCCCATGGAACTTACGTTCTGTTGTGTGTCGAGGGTAGAGGAGAGAGTGTAGGACCAGTCAGGAAGCTGCTTTAGCAGCCCAGGTGAGAAATAATGAAGGCTGAAACTAGATGAGATGAAATGAGAAATGGATGTAAAAGTTTTTTTTGCTTATAATATTATGTGTTAAAAGTTAAAGTTGACAATTGTTGCTGAGTGAATGGATATGAGAATAAGTTGTTTATGATCATTTTTAGGTTTCTGGTTGTTCCCTCAGATAGATGACAAATTCTGAGTAAACACGCTACCCACATGTTTTGCCTACCACTTGCTAGCTTGTATGCTGGACAGGTTACTTAAACTCTCTACCTCTGTTTCCTCATCTGAAAAGTGGGACTAATATTCATACCTAACTCATGGGGTTCTTTGAGGAGTAAAAGAGCTTTGAATGTGTGTGATCATATGGGTATGATAGACATTAAGCGGATGTCTACTATTATTACTATTGATACTGTGCATATCACATTTAATGTGGTATGATGATCAGTACTCTATGGTTGTTTTTTGTTGTCTTTGTTTTTAAGAGACAGGGTCTGTGTTACCCAGGCTGGACTCAAATTCCTGGGCTCATGTGATCCTCCTGCGTCCCAGGTAGCTGGGACTACAGGTGTGTGCCACCATGCCCAGCTTCTGTGGTTGTTTCATGAGTGCCTACTGAATGAGTGAACAGAACTAGTTCAGTAAATTCAGTCAAGTGATGTCACTATCATTAGATGAACCATCATAGTGGGTTAGGTTAGAAAAATCTGGTGAGAAATTCTGTGGATCTGCTTTTTTGGAACCACTTGCAAATATTTTCCTAGAATTATATAGGAATCTACCTTTAAATGTTTTCCTGGAGCTATATATATACATTTTTTCCCTAGAAATAATTTCTTACCCACAAGTACTATTTTAACGTAACTATATGCATGCATTTCAATAATCTTATTTTTCCTCATTCCTGTTATTAGATTTCTGACTTATATAAGAGCCTAGAACAGAAAGAAAGTAAAATCCAGCAGCTAACAGAAACTGTAAAGAAATTCGAAAGGGAGTTCAAGCAGTTTACACAGTTGTTTGGCAAAAATGGAAGCTTCCTCTCCAACATCCAGGTGAGAAATGGCCTTTCCATTCGAAACCAGGATTTGTCTTTCAGTTGGCAGTGAGGGTTTCAAATATACAGAGAAGGTGCAAGAATAAGATGGTGCAAAGAACACTTGTATATCCGCCACCCATGTTCACACGTGGTCAACATCTTGTTCCATTTGCTCCTCCGCTCCTCCTCCCCCCAACCTCTGTGTGTGTGTTAACATTTGAGAGTACACTGCATGTTTTATGGCCCTTTATATCTACATACTTAAGTCTGTTTTTCCTAAGAATTAAGGTCTGTGACATAACCCCACTACATTTAGCAATGTCAGTAAATTTAACATTGATACAGTAGTTTTATATAATTTATGGCAATTGTGTTTTTTTTTTTTTTTTTTTTGAGACAGCATCTCACTCTGTTGCCCTGGCTAGAGTGAGTGCTGTGGTGTTAGCCTACCTCACAGCAACCTCAAACTCCTGGGCTCAAGCGATCCTACTGCCAGTAGCCGGGACTACAGGCATGCGCCACCATGCCCGGCTAATTTTTTCTATATAGTTTTAGTTGTTCAGATAATTTCTTTCTATTTTTTTTTAGTAGTGACGGGGGTCTCGCTCTTGCTCAGGCTGGTCTTGAACTCCTGAGCTCAAACAATCCACCCCTCGGCCTCCCCGAGTGCTAGGATTACAGGCATGAGCCACCGCGCCCGGCCGGCAATTGTGGTTTTAATTAATGTTGGGCCAGTATTAATCACTTGATTTCAGATTCATTGAGAGCATCTGTAGTTCTGTATTATGTAGTCAGTCGTTAATTCTCTTGGGAAGAAAATGCTTTAAACATCACTAAAATATAGCAAAAACTTACTTTGTAATTATGAATGTTAAATAATCATAAATTTCCAAGGAATAATGTCTTTATCATGATTATAAAATTTACAGTAAAAAAGAGTTCAAGACATGGTATGGGCAATATGCTTGAAATTTGGATTATCCCAGAATATCTAGGCTATATAATTTTCATGCTTGGAAATTATACATTATATAATTATGCAGCACATTTTATATAGATTAATATATGTATGTCTATATATATGAGTATATTTAATGTGTCAGCACATTATATTTGTGTATATATGTGTGTGGAAATTGTATACATGTGTTTATATAAGTACACATGTGTATATATACACACACATACATGTCTATGTATGTATGTGTATAATGTATATGTATATATGTATGTACAGATGCTCCTTGACCTAAAATGAAATTATGTCCTGATAAACCCATTGTTAAGTTGAAAATATCCTAAGTCAAAAATGCATTTAATACACCTAACCTGATGAACATCATAGGTTAGTCTAGCCTGTCTTATACATTCTCAGAACACTTACATTAGCCTACAGTTGGGCAGAATTACCTAATACAAAGCTTATTTTATAACAAAGTGTTGAATATCTCATGTAATTTGTTGAATACTGTACTGAAAGAGAAAAACAAAATGATCGTGTGGATACTCGAAGTATGGTTTCTACTGAATTGCCTATCTCATCAGCACCATCTTAAAGTAACAATTGTCATTTGAACTATTATGAGTCAGGGAGCATCTGTGTATACATACATGTATGTATATGTGTGTGTGCGTCTATAGAGGTGTGGACGTGTCCACAAAAAATTTATCATGTGACTATCTCAATTCTGACCTCTTCCTAATACAAAGACTGACCAATCAGAACTAAGGCACGTAGGGCCAGGGTGGAGTAGTTTTCCTTAATCTCTTGCACCTGAGAGAGAAATTGAATGTTTCAGTTTGACTCAGGGCCTTCTGTGCCACCTGCAGTGCTCAGGGCAGGACAGGTGGGCCTTTGCCAGTCCATTTCCTGCCTTCTAGCAGAGCAGGAGTGAATCAGGAGAGCAGCTTCTAAAATGAGAAGAAAGCAATGAGGCCAGAGGAGAGACAACATGAAAATAGATATATGTAAGATGGGTTAGAGAACCAAGTGGAGAGAAATTGAGGGAAGAGCCAAAATTAGATAAAGAGAAGTTCAATGATTTAGAACAGGGGCTGCCATAGGAGAGGAAAAGGAAGATTTGGCTGCTCTCTTTGATCCTCTTCTGGACTTGCATTTTTTTATGTCATTAATTGATTAAATGTGAAATGTTTGAGTTGAAAAAATTTAATCTCAATGGATTATGAAAATATTAACTATTTTTTTTAATGATATGATCCATTTTGTAATGAAAGGTTCTTGCCAGTCACATTGACAAGTCTGCGTGGCTAGAAGCTCAAGTCCGTCAGTTATTACAAATGGTTAACCAGCAACAAAATAAATTTGACCTGAGGTCTTTGACGGAAGCGATTGATGCAATGAAACAGAAAATTACCCTGCTAGAAAACAATGATCAAAGACTAGGTATGTCTAATATTTCACTTCTCTTTGGTGACTTGTTTGTCTGCATGTGCTCGTGAAACAACTGAATGCCTGGCCAAACAGAGTCACATCTGTCCAGGATAAACAGTGGTTGAATCTGAGTGTTATTTGTGAAAGAGCAGCATGAGATTCTGGCCACTCAGGCAAAAATGAGGGAGAGCCCCGAGCTGAGCGGGGGTGGGGTGGCCGGAAACAGGCAAGGGGTGGAAATGGGCCAGGAAATTCCAAGAACAGGGAGTGATGATTTTAAGGAAAGTGTAAAATAATGGGAGAGCTAAGGGAGAGATGTGGTAGGGTCATTGTTTTAGGTATGGAAAAATATAAAAGGGTTTGGCTGCTCAAAAGCATCCCACTTAGAAAAGCGTGGGGCTCCCCATGCCACTTCCCAGTAGTTGAATGCTTGGTTTGGTTTCCTCTCTACGTTTCAGCAAGCTTCAGTCTAAAGAGCGCACATTCGGGTTTTCTTGGTGCCAGTTTACTGAGACGTGATATCCCCTGAGTTAATATTCTAAGTATAAATGGTCGATTTGTAGACATTGATTTCAGTTCATCCTTAGGATGTCAAAATTGTGTTGGTTCTCTTCCAGTTACAAAATCCCACTTTGGGCAAATTCTAAAGACCACTTTCCGGCCTATGGAATCTTTTTTTTTTTTTCTTTGCAGTTGTTTTAGAAGGAGAGACTAACAAACACGATGCGCACATTAACATTCATAAAGCGCAGCTGAATAAAAATGAAGAGCGATTTAAGCTGCTAGAGGGTGCCTGCTATAACGGAAAGCTCATTTGGAAGGTGACAGATTACAAGATGAAGAAGAGGGAGGCGGTGGACGGGCACATCGTGTCCATCTTCAGCCAGTCCTTCTACACCAGCCGCTGCGGCTACCGGCTCTGTGCTAGAGCTTACCTGAATGGGGACGGGTCTGGGAAGGGGACGCACCTGTCCCTGTACTTTGTGGTGATGCGAGGAGAGTTTGACTCACTGTTGCAGTGGCCATTCAGACAGAGGGTGACTCTGATGCTTTTGGACCAGAGCGGCAAAAAGAACCACGTGGTGGAGACCTTCAAAGCTGACCCCAATAGCAGCAGCTTTAAAAGACCCGATGGGGAGATGAACATTGCATCCGGCTGTCCCCGATTTGTGGCTCATTCCGTTTTGGAGAATCCCAAGAACACCTACGTTAAAGATGACACCCTGTTCTTGAAAGTGGCTGTGGATTTAACCGACCTGGAGGATCTCTAGTGACTGTTGATGGGGCGATAAAAGGACTTCTTTGGTCCAGAACCATGGGGAGAACACATGTGATTGTCATATTGATCTGGATTTAGACTCAGCGCACGTTCGTCTTCGGCTTTTTGCCCTTAATGTTTGACGTCAGTTTAAAGCTTCTGAAGTGCTGTCGTCTTTTTACATTTTGTTCTGTCCCAGTTTGAAACTTAAAACTCTTAGAATATCCTCTTGTTATTTATGTTTTTCTATCTCATGAAAGATGGTAAGTTTCTTGAAAGTAAGGTCTGAGGCTTCTCTCGTTTACTGGTGCTTAGCACAGCCTTAGGCACCCTGTAATACTGACGTTATTGCGAACGTAGAGGTGGGGAATTCCCAATGGAAAATGCTTTGGTATTTTCTTGTTTGGCCTGTTGATTCTAGACCTGACCTTAAATCTGCAAAAGCCATCTTTTTAGAAAGTAAGCTGTTCCAGTTAAGTAGTGGGTGATGTAATTATGAAGACAATATGCCCAGTTTGGACCAGATTTTTTTTTTTTTAGTTAAATACTTAAGTTTTGGAAATTACTACACCTTTAAATATTTTCATGAAATTCACCAGCAGTTTGCAAGTACAATTTTACAGGCTTGCAGAGAACTGGTGGATAGGGTAAGCGTTTTCATTCTTCCTGCTCTGAAGTAAGCAGACAGTACTACATAGTAATATGTAAGGAGATACAGCCAGCCAGCTAAAATTCAGATTTTATTAGGTTCAACCATATGAGAAAATGATTTTCAAAGGTCGAAAATGGTCAAATATTAGCAGTAAGAGTCAACCAAATAAATATACATACATACATATATGTGTGTATACAAATAGTTTGAAGGTATTTTGGTAATAATAGTAAATTAATGTGAGGTTGGCCAGAATTTAATATATGGTAGAGAAAATGTCGTAAATGTGTAAAAGAAATTTAAAACCTAGGGAGAAAACCATTATAATTTCCTGTGGATGTCACTCCCATCTAAAACTGATTGCTAAAAACAATATCTCCCATTGTTTGAGAACTTCTGAATTCATAAGTTGGTATGAAAATGGGCATTTATATAAACTTGTGAAGTTTCTTGTTAGAGTCTTGAGTACTTTGTGAAGAACAGAAATGATCATGGTCTTACGCATCTATCTGTAGGGTCTGAGGGTATATATACAAGTTGAGATGAGTCCTTATGACACTTGATAAGCCTGAGCTTAACAGAAAAATACCTAGTCTTCCTGAGCCCTTACGCACTGTCATGCCACTTTCCAATGCTCCTACCCAGGCAGGCTTCCCTGAACATGCCAGGACAAGTGTCATGAGCCAAGGGCCCCGTGGAGCAGCTCACTCGGGCGATGACACCTCACAATTTCTGAACAGCTAACCCTATAGACGAAGCGTGATTTGTCCCTTCTGGGAATGATGGGAACCTTCTTAATCTCTCCTGTGGAATTTTCAGGATGCCGAAGACTCATCCTGCAGGAATCATCCCAAAGGATTAAATTCAAAGAAAAAGCTCTGGCACAGCTGTTGCTCAACACCTCCCCATGGACAAACTCAGGAGGCCCAGACCCAGGTGGTTCCGCATGTTTTCAGCGTTGGTAATCGTGCCCAAGGTCACTCTTTGTGTTCCTCGGGAGTGGAAGTTCCTATTGTTGTAACTAGTTTTAAGCAGTTGATGTGAAAAACACTTTAAAGTGAATTTGTCAAAATACTGGTTTTGTGTTTTAATCAACTTCTATGCATATAAAGTGTGTCGTGGCATGGTTTTCTTAAGAGTTCAGAGTCCCTTCATCATTGAAGTAATGTTTAAGTGATCACAGAACAAGGAATTCTACAGTAAAAGGCACTCCTTTTTCAGAAAATAAAAGTTGTGATTTTTGTTTTTAAAAAAATAGATCCATGTAAACGATTTTTCCTCTTTTATGATCTGAATAGTTATTTTTATTCTGTATTAATAAGATTTTAAATTTTCTTTCCATTTTGATCTAATTTTGGTTCCTGATGAAAATAATATGCCAGGCACAAAGGGGGAGTCAATATTTTTGAGAAAGGTATGTAAGAATTAGAGTGGGGTGGGGAGGGGGGTACCTATTGACGCATATCGACAGGTCTGAAATCTGAGCCCTGACCTCCGAATTGGATATTGTCAGAGAGACAAGAGATAGTCACAGCCAGATTCAGTGCACAGTGCCAGTCCTGAACACAAGCAAACAGGACAGTGAGGCACAAACCCTTCCCAAGGTCCCTGGACAATCAGTCCACACTACTGGCTACCTCTTTTCTCTTAGAAAGTGGTTGGAGACGCAGGTCTCTGTTTGACATAAGAATTCTGAGCTGGAGATAAACGTTTGATAGATGCACAGTAGGGAACCCAGGTGGTGAAATCTCTTGGGAACAACATATTTTATGGCAGGAGGAACAAGAGCCTGCACAACACTTGGAGAAGGAATGTTCAGAGGTAAGAGAAGTACCAAGGGAGGTGGGAAGGAAAAAGAATATCAACAGGGCCAGATGCCAGCCTGGGAACAGCAGCTGCTCCTAGTGTACTCCACAGCCTCATGGTCTCCCCATGCTGCTTCCTCCTCGGACTGCGTCTTGACCTTGGCCTTTTTGCCTTATGCTGCAGACTCTTATATCCAAGTACCTGCTGAACATCTAAACTAGGAATCCCGTAGGTACTGTAAAGCCCACTTCACCATACTGAACTGGAAATCTTCCCACCCTCCCACCACTGCCAACCTATTACTCCTGTCGTTCTTCTACCTTGGTTAGTGACATCACTATCCAAGCCAAAAGCTTGGACACTATTCTACGTTCCTCCCTCACCTTCCCCATCCAGTCACCCAGCCAGGACAGCCAATTTGACCTACAAATTTCTTGTCTTTCATTCTTATTTTTTTTGGAGAGACAGGGTCTCACTTACCCAGGCTAGAGTGCAGTGGCCTGATCGTAGCTCACTGTAACCTCAAACTCATGGGCTCAAGTAGTCCTCTTGCCCCAGCCTCCCAAGTAACTAAGACTACAGGCATGTGGCCCCATGCCTGGCCAATTTTTCTATTTTCTTATAGAGATTTTGGGTCTTGCTATGTTGCCCAGGCTAGTCTTGAACTCCTGGCCTCAAGTGATCCTCCAACCTCAGTCTCCGAAAGTGCTGGGGTGAGCCACCATGCCCAGCCCAAATAATTTCTTTAAATTATTCCTACTTATTTCATGAAGGGGCTAAATATGCAAAGTGACCTCCAAAAGGAGAAGGAGCCAAGAAACCAGAGAACAAGGCAGGCAAATCCAGTTTCTCAGTATAGTTTGTTTTATTAGGGAAATTACAAACAGAAGCGTGGCCTTGGGTGACCACAAGACGGTAGATCTCCTGGTTGTTACCCCCAGATCCAGGGCTTAGGTATACTACAGGAAAAGGGATACGTGCTTCAGAGGGAATGCGTAGGAATTTGCTTAAGGGCAGGATTTATGGTAAGTCGTGTTCTTACACAAGGAACAATAGATAAACTGAACATCTTGGAGGCATTTCTGGAACTCAGTTAATCAGAAGTCAACATGGCCATTAGCATCCAAGATGGAGTTACTTTGGCCTCCACACTACAACTTTCCCTTACTGCATACTACTGTCCTGTTTCAGGCCTACATTATTTTTTTAACTCACAGTTATCCCTATTTTTTGTTTTGCCTCTTTCAAATCCAACCTCCACACTGTCACCTGGTGATCGCTTTAAAATGAAAATCTGAGTATGACGCCCCCCCCAGCCACACTGTGACTCCATTGCCCATAGGATCAAGCCCAGCCACCATGGTGTGGCATGCAAGGCCCTCCATGCCCACTTCTGCCCCTCCAGCCTCGTCTCCTCACATTTCTCCCACTTTGCATTTAGCAATACCACACCAAGCGGTCTGACATTTGAGCTTGTGCTACACATCTGCTTGGAATACTCCTCTCCACCCTCACCTCCTTTGCCTGGTAAATTCTTGCCCTTCAAGATTCTGCTTTGGCCGCACCTTTTCCAGAATGCCTCCCAAACTAGCCCTTAATCTGCACAGCCCACTCCTACCCTCTACCCTCGCTATGCCAAGAGTCCTTGCTCTGTGCTATATACTTCCTTGCCTTATTTATTTATTTATTTTAGAAACAGGCTCTCTGTTGCCCAGGCTAGGGTACAGTGGCACGATCACAGCTCACTGCAGCCTCATCTCAAACTCCGGGTTTGAACAATGCTCCCGCTTCAGCCTCTTGAGTATCTGGGACCATAGGTGTGCATCACCACGCTCAGCTAATTTTTTTTTTTTTTTATTAACAAGAATGCTCAGATTTTTAAAAAATTTTTTGTACAGATGGAGTCTTGCTATGTTGCCCAGACTAGTTTTGAACTCCTAGCCTCAAGCAATCCTCCTGCCTCAGCCTCCCAAAGTGCTGGGATTACAGGCATGAGCCACCATGCCTGTCCTCCAAACCAAATATTAATTGACCATCTATTTGTCAGATTCTGCGTGAGTTGCAAGTAGCACAGATATTGTCCTTACCCTCCTCAAATTTATACTCTGTAGGTTGACCACAGGTGGTGAAGAAACGTGATCAGTGTGAGTGTACCCAGCCTCCTCTGTCTGATAAAGACTTTGCCTCTCAACTTCTGTTCCCTGTGCCCTAAGAAAATGTATCTCTCAGACAGGTTCTGGATGCTTGTGATGCAAAATGAGAGAATAGGCAGAAATACCTTCGAAAAGAGAGCCCTAGGGGAAAGGATTATGGAGAAAAGCTAAACAGATCCCGTAAGTACACGGGAGCACTAAGAAGGAGAGAAGAGAGAATCAGAAGCTATGGGACCTGCCGGGAATTGTGAATCGGAGCCTCTTTGATGCTTTTTTCTTCCAAGAGACCCACACTAAAGATTGAAATACATTTTAAAATTATTTTTGGCTGCTTGAAATACACTTATTTGAAGCTCTACAGGGACACTAGACTCTGTGGCTCCAGAATTTATAAGGCATTTGAACAAATCAAGTATATAACAATACAAGTTGCGGTAAATGCCTTGAAGAAAATGGCAGAGTATAGAGAAAGGATAATGGGGCCGGGGTGGGAGAATGACTTAGGGTTCTCAGGGAAGGCCTTTATGCTGAGGCAACATGATATTTCGTGCTCATGTGACGTGCTTTCTGAGTGCCCAGCACTTTGCAACACGCTTATAATGTCTAAGGGATTTCCTGTGAGAAAATTTGCCTCCTTGACCCCCACTGCAGCCCAGGCATGTGACCCAGGTCTCACTGAGCAGGCAGAGTCAGTGCAAAACTTCAGCTAGAAAGTGAGCGAGGTGAACAAGGAAATGTGCTCAACTCTGGCTAGGTGGTCAGTACATAGGTGTGTATTATATTATTCTCTGTGACTTTATACATGCTTGTAATATTTCATATTAAACACTTCAGAGAAAATTCAAGCTTTCAACTCAAGATTCTATAAAAAGAACAAAAAAATAAACCCAAAGAAATAAATTGATGAAGGCAGACATTAATGAAAGAGAAGTAACTTTTAAGATAGTTTATCAATAAAATCAAAAGCTGGTATGATAAATCTAATCAATAAAAAGAAAGACTCCAATAGCATATATAAAAATGAGAACAATATGAGATTTTTTAAATTTAGAAAATATAAATAAAATGTATACTTTTCTATAAAAAAATTTTTCTCAAGAAGCAAAAGAAGGCCGGGCGTGGTGGCTCAAGCCTGTAATCCTAGCACTCTGGGAGGCCAAGGCGGGTGGATTGTTTGAGCTCAGGAGTTCGAGACCAGCCTGAGCAAGAGTGAGACCCCATCTCTACTAAAAATAGAAAGAAATTGGCTGGACAACTAAAAATATATAGAAAAAATTAGCTGGGCATGGTGGCGCATGCCTGTAATCCCAGCTTCTCGGGAGGCTGAGGCAAAACGATTGCTTAAGCCCAGGAGTTTGAAGTTGCTGTGAGCTAGGCTGAGGCCACGGCACCTAGCTCCAGGCAACAGAGCAGGACCTTGTCTCAAAAAAAAAAAAAAAAGAAAAAGAAAAAAATGCTATATATCAATAACTATGGAAGCTATAATAAAAAAACCCAAAACTATCCCTTTAAAAAGCACCGCACCCAGATAGCTTTAAAGATGAGTTCTTCAAAACCTAAGGAATGGATTATTTACATGCTATGTCTATTCCAGGTCATATAAAAAGTGCAGTGGCTCACACCTGTAATCCCAGCGCTTTGGGAGGCCACGGTTGGAGGATTGCTTAAGCCCAGGGGTTTGAGACCACACTGGACAACAGAGTGAGACTGCCATTGCTATAAAAAAAAATAAAAAATTTAGCCATGGTGGCGCAGGTCTGTAGTCTCAGCTACTGGGGAGGCTGAGGTAGGAGGATTGCTTGAGCCCAGGAGTTTAAGGTTGCAGTGAGCTATGATCATGCCACTGCACTCCAGCCTGGACAACAGAGCAGGACCTTGTCTCCAAAAAAAAAAAAAAAGTTAATCTGTCTTACTCATTTTAAGACCTAGCATAGCCTCATATCAAAACTAGCCCAGGACAGCAAAAGAAAACTATAAGCCAATCCAATTTAGGTATGTACTCAAAAATCTGGAATTAAATACACCTGTTGGAGCTCAGAAAACAATACTCCAAAAGGAAGGCCTCAGCTGCAAGAGTTTTTCTCTAACCTCCTGCCTTCTCAGTTTAATTCTCTGAGGCTCGTCATAGAAACTAGAATTCTTCTTCCCCAAGGTGGATCATAGAAACCAAAACCCCTTTTTCCCCAAAGCCAGCCATAAAACCTAAAAATATTACTCCAACTTTCCCTCTGCCCTGTGTAAAAACTAGCTATAAAGAAATTACCTGACCTACCTGGTTTGAATGCATGCTTAGAGAGGCCAAGAAGGATCTAGACAGTCCTTGCTGGGTTTCCCCACTTAATGTCTATTATCATTAGATAATACCGTTTTTGTCCAATCCTATTTCTACACAGCTGTCCATACTTTGTTGAACCTAAGCATAAAAATGGGCAATTTTCCTTATAGCTTTGGGTCTTCATTCTGAAGGCTTCCATGTATACATGTTAAATAAATTTGTATGCCTTTTCTCCAATTAATCTGTCTCGTGCAAGTTGATTTTTCAGCAAAACTTCAGAGTTCCCCTGGGCTCCTAGACACAGCACATTGCATCCAGCAGTGCACTGAAAAATAATACATACCAGGATTGCAAGGATGACTCACCATTAGAAAATCTATTACTGCCATTCTTTTATCGTAGAGTAATGGAGAAAAGCCATATATGATCTTCTTAAAGGCTGATACTGAAAATACTTGGTAAAATGTAATCATTTTTGGTTTTAAAAAACAGAAGACTGACTTCAAAAACCATGAAAAGAACAAATTGTCTTTTATTAAAAAAAAATAAAATATATTTATATCTACCCTAAACCTTCAGAAAACATCATGAATGAATGAATGAAACATAAGATGAATTCCAAACAACTTCTGGAAAGAAATAAGTACCCCTGTGGCTACTAGTAAGAGTTGCACTGGATTCTTGGGAAAAGCCGAAATAGTTATTTACAGATAAATTGTTACCTACAAAATCAGAGGTTATCTGTCAAATTTAGAATATGAAGGTTCAGTGAAGTGACCAATTAAAACCCACACTATCCTAGCGTACAATAATAGTCCATTAGGAAAACAAAATACAATAACAACAAAAATAGCTAGGAAAATATCTAAAAAGTGTTAACTAAAAAGATATTAACGAGGTTTATACTTTGGAAAAAGAAGAGCTTGATTTCTGATAAACGATAGCAACCTGCTGGGCGGCCATTCTAATAGGTTGGGAAGACAACCAGGCCAGAAGTCAGGCATTCAAACTTGAAAGAGACAAAAGGCAACAGGATTTTATACTGAGGTCAAATATACATATTTAACAGGCTATAGGAGTCATGAATAGTTATGAAGGGAAATCATACCGTGTAATTGTGCTTTCTCTCTCCCATCGGGTAATGGCTGGGAACTCAGTTTTAAGGGGTTTGTGGCCCCCTCCCCCGTTCCATGGGGTCCATTCAGTTAGCAGAGGGCTTAGGATTTTTAGTTCACAAAAGAAATGCACAAAACACCAAGAAAATTGCAACACTTCGCCTGAAGAAGACATTAATTAATGGAGAAATAACCACATTGTTGGATGGGAATTCTCAACATTGTATTAGTATTAAATCTTGGCAAATGAATCTACAAAACTATAGAATCCCAAACAAACGTCGGGAAATCTTTGCTATTTGGAGACAATCTACTACAGAAATCGGCCCGAGGGCTTAAAGTTCTTCATGATGTGTGCAAAAACGCTTCGCTAAGGGTCCGGACCAAGAAGACATAGCCGGAGACCCCACGCTGTTACTGGCGGCCTCCACCCCTACAGCGCACACAGCCGCCGCAGAAAGCTCGCGAGACCGGAAGAGCCGTCTCTGCTCCCGCCCCCGTCTATGGCGTAGGCCGGGCGTTTCCGGTCCGCCGACGCGCGGGCGCTCTGCTCTCCCCCGCAGCCCCGCAGTGCGCTGTAGAGCGTCGGGTTCAGCGGCGCTCGCTGCCCTGGTTCCTCAGCACCCTCGGGCCGGGCTGCGAAGCCTGGCAAAAAAGGTTGTTTCTCTGCAGTTTCCAGTAAGTGATTGTACCAGCCGAAGCTATGGCTATAAAGAATGCGAGAGCAAACCGGTAGAGGCCGCGCCACCATTTCCCCCCCACTTACTCTTCTTCGGGCCAGTCTGTGTCCCTCACCAGCCACTTGGTCACTCCCTGGACTGTCCTCCACCGCCCTTCCCCAACTCCGCTAATGAGGCTGCTCCCAGGCTCACAGTTTCCTCAGAAATTGTGTCCTTTTAAATCATAAGCACTAATCTCTAGCGGCTGTCGACTTTGCCTCCTCTAGAGGGTGTATTCTTGATCTGTGCTCAGCCCTCCTACCATCGTGATGGGCCCTGCAGAGAAACACCGCGAAAATGTGACTGCTTCCACCACCACTTCTTCCCCCTACTCTCTTTGGGAGTATCCCCTCTGTTTCAGAATCTTACCCCCTAACAAAAATCTCTATCAAGGACCGTCCCCCTTCGTACCCCGGTCCTCCCTTCCTAACCCCGCCTCTTATTCACAGTAACAAAAGAGTGCCTAAGAGTAAGGCACTGACCT
This sequence comes from Propithecus coquereli, assembly GCF_000956105.1. Classification (NCBI taxonomy): domain Eukaryota; kingdom Metazoa; phylum Chordata; class Mammalia; order Primates; family Indriidae; genus Propithecus; species Propithecus coquereli. The sequence continues at coordinate 3,956,289 of NW_012137080.1, read as the reverse complement.
AAGCGCTTTACACGCATTTTATTTAATCTTCCCAACAATCCTTAGGTAGATACAAATGAGAAACTTGAGGTGCAGAGAAGTTAATTTGCCCAAAGTGATACAGCTTGGATGTGGTAGAGTTGAAATTTGAATCTACTGTGTAGTTGACTCTAAACTTGGCCCCGTTACCACCCTTTTTTTTCCCCAAATACCTGGGCATCCCCTCTTTTTAGTTGCTTCTCCTGGGGAATTTTCTTTTTTCTGAATGCTGTCTAAAATGTCCCTGTTTATAGAAGTTTGGCCTCTGCCTGAGAACCCTCTTCTCAGAGCTTTCCTCACACAGACCCTTGAGTGTTCATTTTTGTCAAGTATCTAAGCTCTGAGCTTAGTAATATTTTGCATCTCCAAAATGTGCTTAGCTTCCTTAAAAATGTACCCCGCTAACCAGCTCCCTTCGCCTACCTCAGTGTGACCCTCATTATCATCACTGTTAACAGCAAACATTTGAGTAGCTAGTTTATGTGAGATAATTGGGGTTTCCAAGAACTCTGAGGTTTAGTTGCTGACCTGAAGGAGAAACATGACGTTTATTCATAAAAAGACCCCCAAAAATAGCAGGTAAGTGCCAACTCAGTTTCTTTACTCTTGTTACCTTAAACAATGTATTATGTTTAAACACGTATTTCTTGCTCCAGCAAGTTTTATCACTGTCTCTTAACTTTGTAGGATGATCGTAGCACTCCTAATAGTAGCACTTTCCTCTACCTTTTCTTCCCCTTCTCCACCTTTCATGTTCTGACAGTTGTACCTTTACGTTTATAGCATTACAATTGGATAAATTAACTTTCTGTTCTATAACTGTGATTAACACTTCAGTGTTTTCCTCTGTAAATTGAATTTAAAAGTTAAAAACCTGAAAAGAATATTTATATTATTGTGACTTTATACATATTATTCACTGCAGGTCTAGTAATGTGCTTAGATTGTATTTGTCTTAAGGTCTATAGTCATACTTCTCGCATTAATTCTTGACAACATTTTTGTTACAACCCACTCTAATTTGGACCAGTTGCTTTTTAGTACTTTTAACAGCTTAATCCTGAGATTTTCTTTTTTCCTTCGAACTGGAGTTTCCCAAATTTTTGTACCCTTCGCCTTCCGCTTTCTTTGTTTTCACGTTTTCTCTCATTTTACTGGAGCACATACTCAAGTAACTTCTCTGAAAGGATTAATGGTAAACTTTGCAAATCTTTGCATGGCTTGATTTTGCCTGCCTATTTCTTGATAGCTCAGCTGGATATAGAATTCTAGATGTAAAATAATTTACCCCCAGAATTGTAAAGGTCTTCTTTCAATATGTCCTAGTCAGTGTGGCTGATGAAAAGACTGATGCTACTCTGAATCTTTCTTTATGGCCATTTTCCCTTTGGAAGCATTTGGAAACTTCTCTTTAAATTTCACCACCATGTATGTAGGTACAGAATTGTTTTATTTTTTTCTTTCACCTCCTTTAGTTGTTAGTGGATTCTTTCAATTGGAAGAATTCTTTTTCTGTTCAGTTTTGGGAAAATTTCCAATTTGTATTTGATTTTCCTTTCCTCCATTTTCTCTTCTTTCTTTCTGGAATCCTTATTGTTTATATATTAGGCCTCTTGGATTTATTCTCCAAGGTTCTTTTCTTTAATTTTTCTAAACCAACTTTATCTTTTGTGCTCTCTTTTTAATTTTTTTATTTGAGTAATATTTTTAATTTTTACAAAGCATGCTCTTATTTTCTGAGAGTACTACTTTTTGCTATCCTATTTTTGTTTTGTGGGTATAATATATTCTAAACCTCTCTGAAGGAACAGGTTACAATTTTTTTAAGTTGCCTTTTGTTTTATCTGGGTCGTTTCTCTGTTTATCTTGAATTTTGTTACATTAGAGGTTTTCTTCAAATATCTGGTGTTATTTGGTTGTCCGTTCATACTGGAGCACAAGGGAGTAAGAAAGATGGCAATTTTTTATACACGGCGGAAGCTTGTTAACTTCCTTGTTAGTTGGCTTCACTTTTAAGGCTCTGCAACTTACTAGCTGTGTGATCTTGGGGAAGTTACTTAACCACTGTTGTCTCATTGGAAAAAGTGTGATAAAATGATACTATTTTGTTTTAAGTATTAAATGAAGAATGCATGTAAATTCCTTAGAACAATGCCTGGCATATAGCAAACACTTATTTAATATTTAGTATAATTAATACAGTAGGCTGGCAAGGAGCTAGCTATTTTATCAGGGACCTAACAAAAAATGAGACTCAGGCATCAAAACTTGTACTTTTTGCCCTATAATTCCTCATTTTTATTCAACTTCTTGAAACAATCCTTTGAATTTTTGCCTGGGAGTAATCACTTAGTTGTGTGTTGGTGTAAACAGATCTTCAATAATCCTCCTGTTTACAGCAATTCTTATCCCCATCCTTCATAGTCTTTCTCAATCAACTAGAACCTTTTCAAGATTTTGCTAGGTAGAGTCACTTCTGCTACTGTAATGTGTTTCTCAAGTATTTCAGTCTGTAGCACCCTTAGTTTCTTATGTCAGCACACTTGCATCTGCTTTCTGGTTTTCAGACATTCGTGGACTCACATTTCCCTCTTAGATCCTCTTTTATTTTCCCTGTTAGGGATTTATAAATTTTTATTGCTTAACTGTCATTTTAATGTGACTTTAGGAAGGAAATCTGGCACCTTGGATGAGAAGCCCCATTTACCTTTGTATGTTTTGAAGGGGAAGATTTATTCACTTTAAATTTTATCAAAATATTTACTTAGAAAACCAAAAAGTATACAATATTCCATCTAACTTACCACAGGCAGCTCCCTTCAGTTCTTTTAGATCTTTCTGTTGGTATACTTACATATTTTAAAATAATATGTTTATAGTGAGATTTCCTAATTTAGACATTATCCGCCTTAGACATTATCTTTTGATGTCAATTATGAAAGATGAGGATTTGGCACTCGTGCTTTTTTCTTTTGTGATATCATCAGTCTTATGGCTTAAATATTCTGCTGAAGATTCCCAAACTTATGCTTTCAGTGCCTTTTCTCCATTTAGACCATCTTTGCCAGCATGAGATATCTGACATATTTATTTGGATAGTTTATAGGCATCTACTAAATTCCTATTTAGGCATTCCTTGAAGAAAAAAACTTTTGATTTTCTATTCTGTGTTCTATTGCAACATTATTCCAAATATATTCCTTCCTTGGTGTTGGCATATCTCAGTTAATGATACCGTTTTCTACCCAGTTGCTCCTGTCAAAAATCTAGAAATCATCCTTTATTTCTTTCCCTCATAGCCAATCCATCAGCAATTCCTGGTCATTCTGATTCTTGAATTCATCCTCTTTTTTCCATCTCTATCACTACTACTCTAGTCCAGTGGTTATCAGTGGCGTTGTTCTCAACAGTGATTGCCCTCCAAGGGACAATTGTCAGTGTCTGGAGCCATTATGGGTTGTCACACTTAGAGGGTGCTATTGGCATCTAGTGGGCAGAGGCCAGAGATGTGGCTAAACATCCTAAAATGCATAGGAAAGCCATTAACAAAGAATAATCCAGCCCAAAATGTTAACAGTGCTGAGTTGATCCCATTTCCATTTTCTTTGTCCCAAGAAACATCATTTTGCTTTTTAAATTCTCTAATAACTTGTCAGTATTTTGGTTTTATAGACATGGCAGACAAGTTTTGTAGACATGGATAAGAATTCCACACAGAGAAGTGCTGAAGATGCCGGAGCTGGCAGATACAAAGGTAGGAGTTTATACTTGCTTTAAGGCCTTTTGGGTAATTTCAAGTACATTTTATAAATTAATATATCTGTTTCTCTTTCCTGTGTTGCTAATATTTGGGAAAATAATTGTGTTCCATTTTGTATCTCTGTAAGGTAAACACAAACAAAAGAGAAAAAAAAAGAGAAACCAAAAACATCACCGATGCCGACATAGATCGGGGGCATCTTATTCTTCAGATGATCGTGTGTTTCCTTCTTCTTCATCATCTTCTTCAGGGAGCCAGACGGATTCGAGTACTGAAGGTGTGTTTATCACCCTGTTAAGGTTTTTGCTTTGTAAGTTAAGTGCTTGAGAAAAAAAATTTATTAAACCTTCATAATTTTTGTTTATTTAACTAATATGTATTGAGCATACCCACTATGTACCAGTCATAATGGTACAACATGGCATGGTCCCTTCAGCTAAGGACTATTATTATATGGGGCAATAAAAACAAGCAAATAGTTTATTACAATGCAAATAAGCGCTCTGAGTTCACGTGCATATGTCAAGGGGACAAGGAAAGGCTTTGGAGAGGAAATGATACATAAATTGAGAACTAGAGGGTGAGTAGGCATTTTCTAGACAAAGGCAAGGAGTGAATTAGGGAAGATTTATTACAGGCTAAAGGAATTGCACGTGCTAACTACTGTTGACCTTTGGGTTTCTGATTCTTTTCAAGTAGTATGCTTATACTTCTTTTTTTAAATACCAAGGTGTGAGAAGTAGTATGCTTATACTTTTATTTCTTGATTTATTAATAGTGTGAATAGAGTTCCTGCTTGTAAACAAAGGAAACTGACTCTAGCTGATTTAAATGGGAAAGGAATTTATTGAAAGGACATTGAGTAACTCAGAGAATTGCCAAGAAGCTTGGAGAATTAGTCTCTGAATATGGACAAGAACAAAGCGAAGCTTAGGAGCCAGACTGTAGCAATGTCATGCCACAGAGCTCAGTCCAGTTAAGGCACGCTGCCACCACTGCCACTACTGAACCTGGATGCCTGGAACCAATTTGCATTGTCACCATCACTTGATGCCACTACTGTTATCACTGCCACTGCTGCCAGAATGTCTCTGCCTCTTTGTGACATTAGCTCCTAGGCAGTGATAGGCTGAGCCCGGATCACATACCATGTCCTAGCTACAAAGGAAGCTGGGAAAGCAAGCATTCGCCTTTTCACCATTGATGGCAGAAAGCACACAAGGAATATTCACTGAATATAGGAAGAGGAATCAGATACTGGACAATCAAAATGTTCTCCACACTCAACTCTAGATAAGATTAATTGACTAGCTCACTTTAAGTTACTCCTTTGTCTCACTTACCTTTATCCTGTCTCTCAGTTTTTGCTGGTTGTGTTGTAATTAGTTTTTCTGTTAATTTGGTATTAATAAATACATTACTTGTAACTCTATTTCTTATTCCGTCAACTTTAATCAATCAGTTATTCTACTGTCTTTTATATAGGCTAAATATATTGGTACCCCTATCCTTTCCTCCATTTTTTCTCCCCATTGTCTTTTTTTTCTATTACATTTTCAATAGTTAGTCCTAGTCTGATCTACAGTCAAGACTGAGTCTTCCATTTTTTTGTCCATAGATTTACCTTAAATGTTTAAAACCAATAATTAGCATTTAAAATTATTATCACTATATAAATATTGTTACTGAAGTGCCAACTCACATGCAAAAGAATTACATTTTCCTTTCATGGATCTAATATCATGATTACTAGGACTCTCAAAGGAGAATGTTTATAGAATGTTTCTATTCATAGCATCAAATATATCATTTATATTCTATTAGTTGCTTAAAACCATGCCATGTCTTAGTTTTGCTTCATATTTGAACCATGACTTTCTTGTACAGTTTTTGTTGTTCTTATAATTTCTAGTTCTCCCGCTGATTTTTTATTGTTGACAAAAAGATCATGTAACTTTACTGTAATAAAAAGATTTCCCATCCTTTCAATCCTACTGTTCCATAGAGTGCAGTTCTCTTTCCTGGAAATGTTCTTGCCTGCATATCATAGTCTAGACCACTTTCTACCTGCTATATAGTTGATATCCTAGGATTTCCTCTTACTGGTCTTTTGGGTTGAAATGATTGTTTTCTTTGATTCATGTCTTCCTCTCTCTTAGTTTTCTGCCTTGACTGTTAGAGTATGTTGTCAAATAACTTTTTCCAAAACATTGTCAAGGAGGTAAATTTTCTGAGTCTTGGTGTATTTCGAAATGTCATTAGTCTGCCCTCTCACTAACTGATACTTTCAAAATGATTTCCCCCAGTTCCAGTTTCCAGAGGCAGTCATTTCAAATGCTTGTAGCAGTATGTTTTGATAGCTATCTCTGAATCTTTGAACAACTTGTTTATGGAATCATTTCTTCATTTTTCAGTTTTAGGCTCTGTGGAAGATAAGAATTTAGCTACTTTTGTTAACCACCATTCCTTCCATACACATTCAATTCAAAATTATTTATTATGACATTATAAATACTATTTACAGCTGAACCATAAAATGGTTTCCTTTCTAACACAACTTTCTGTTTTCCCTGCACTTAATAGTTATCTTTTAAAAAGTTTGTTAGTTTCCTGTGTCTGTGATATATAGTAGTAGTCTAAATATCCTTTCAAAATGTTCAAGCAAATCAGTTAATTTTATTTTGGATCCTTTCCTAGATCTTTCTAACATGCTCCATCTGGACTTACTGTTCTTGAGGCCTCTTAAGCAGCAGTGATATTAGATTCTCCCTTCTCTTCATTCTGGGTATTTCCTTTACCTCTCTTGGGTTTGATCACCGTTTTCTGGATTGTATGGTTTCCTCTTCCTTTGTTTTTCTCTTATTTTATTGGATCACCTCGTCTAGTAACTTCTAGGAAAACGATGAGCAGTTAATTCCTATTTTGTTTGTAGTTGTGGATTTATGCCATTAAATAAATTTCTTTTATTGACTTATTTTTTCAAAAAAATTATTTATTTATTTATTTATTTTGAGACAGGATCTTATTCTGTTACCTGGGTTAGAGTGCAGTGGTGCCATCATAGCTCATTGCAACCTCAAACTTGTGGGCTCAAGGGATATTCCTGCCTCAGCCTTGGGAGGAGCTGGGACTTACAGGCACATGCTACCACAACCAGCTAATTTTTAAATTTTTTTATAGCAACTGGGTCTTGCTATGTTGCCCAGGCTGGTCTTGAGCTCCTGGCTTGAGGTGATCCTCCTGCCTTGGCTTCCCAAAGTGCTGGAATTATTAAAGGTGTGAGCCACTGCACCCAGCCCTCCTTTATTGACTTCTGCTTCCCATTACACAGACCCTTGGCTGAAAACCCAGGGCGAGTAGGGATGAATCAGAAGTACACGGAGCCTTATTGTAACTGTAATCTCATCTCCACATAGTCACTGGTAGTCACTGATTGGGTTTAAATGATCATTCATCATTCTGTTTGCTTCATGGAGGAAGGATGAGTAATCTTGGGAGGAAGATAACATCATCTAGAGTCTCTAGAATTTTTTAACACAAAATATCTAGCTTTTAATAAAAATTACTAGATATGTCTACATGACTGAAAAACAAGAGAAAAAAATAATAGCCCTATAGTTAATACAGTTGTTGGAGTTAGCTGGCAATGAATTTTAAATAATTATGATTAATATGTTCAAGAAAATAAGATTTGTAAACCATAAAAAAAAATCAAGTATAAATTCTAGAATAAAAAGTCTGTTATCTAAAATTAAGAAGTTAGACTTTCCAGTAGATTAGACACACACAAAAAAGGCAGAATTAGTGAACTAGAAGTCAGATCAGGAGGAAGAAAAAAGAATGGAAGATATAAAAGAGAGCATCATCAGAGACATGTGAGACACAATGATGAAGTCTAACATTGTAATTGGAAGCTAAGAAGGAAAGAAGAGTGAATGAGGAAGAAGCAATGTTTAAAGAGAATAATGGCCAAAAGTTTTCTAAAATAGATGGAAGACATCAACTACAGAGTCAAGAAACTCTGAAAATTCCAATCTCTGGATTTAAAAAAAAAAATCATACAGGGAACTTTCAGTCAGGAAAACGGTTGTCTCTTGCAGTATGTAGTAGTTAATGTGGTAGCAAGCTAGTAGTCTGTCTCAGTTTCTTTTGCCTCAGTTGTTTTGTGCTGCTATAGAGAAATGCGTGCGGCTGGGTAATTTGTAAAGAAAAGAGATTTATTTGGCTCACAGTTCTTCAGACTGTCCAAGAAGCATCGCACCAGCATCTGCTTCTGGTGAGGGCCTCAGGGACCTTTCAGGGAAGGTGGAAGGTGAAGGGGGAGCCAGCATGTCACAAGGTGAGAAAAGGAGCAAAGAGAGAGAGGAGGTGGTGCCCGGGCTCTTTTAAACAACCAGCTCTTGGGTGAACTAATAAAGTGAGAAGTCACTCATTATCACGGGGAGTGCTCCAAGCCATAGGGATCTGCCCACATGACCCAAACACTTCCCACCAGGCCGTACATTTAACACGGAGGATCAAATTTCTTTCTTTTTTGTTGTTGTTGGGATAATCCTTAACTTTTTAAAATTATTTTTTAAATTTTAAAAATATTAAGGGGATACAAATGTTTTTGTTATATGGGTAACTTTTATAATGCTTAAGTCAGGGCTATTAGTGTGTTTATCACCTGAATAGTGTTCATCGTACCTCTTAGGTAGGTTTTTACCCCTCCCCTCATCTCTCCTTCCCCTTCTTAATTTCCAATGACTTTTACTTCTCTCTGTGCCCATGTGTGCTCATTAGTTAGTTCCAAATTATTAGAGAGTACATGTGGTGTTTGTTTTTCCATTCCTTGGATACTTCACTTGGATAATAATCTCCAATTGCATCCAAATTGCTGCAAAAGACATTAATTCATTTCTTTTTATAGCTGAGCAGTACTCCATGGTATATATATGTCCCATTTTGTTAATCCACTCATGGATTGATGGGCACTTAGGTTGATTCCACATTTTTGAAGTTGTGAATTATGCTGCAGTAAACATTTGAGTACAGGTGTCTTTCTGTTAAAATGACTTTTTCTTTAGGTATATACCCAGTAGTGGGACTGCTGGATTGAATGGTAGGTCTCCTTGTAGTTCTTTGAGGAATCTCCATGCTGTTTTCCATGGAGGTTGTACTAATTTGCAGTCCCACCATATATAAGCGTTCCTTTCTCTTTGCATCCGTGCCAGCATCTATTGTTTTTTCACTGTTTAGTAGTGGCCATTCTGACAGGGGTAAGGTGATATCTCATTGTGGTTTTAATTTGTATTTCTCTGATGATTAGTGATGTTGAGCACTTTTTCTTAGGTTTATAGGCCATTTGTCTATCTTCTTTTGAAAAACTTCTGTTCATGCCTTTTACCCACCTTTTAATGGAATTATTTTTTTTCTTGCTGATTTGTTTGAGTTCTTTGTAGATTCTGAATATTAGCCCTTTATCAGATGTACAGTTTGTGAATATTTTCTCCCATTCTGTAGGTTGTCTGTTTGCTCTGTTGATTATTTCCTTAGCTGTGCAGAAGCTTTTTAACTTAATCAAGGCCCATGTATTTATTTTTGTGATTGCTGTAATTGCTTTTGGGGTCTTAGTCATAAATTCTTTGCCTAGGCCAATGTCTAGAAGATTTTTAGTTTCTCCTACATTTTCTTCTAGAATTTTTATGGTTTCATGCCTTACGTTTAAGCCTTTTATCCATCTTGAATTAATTTTTGTAAGTGGTGAGAGATAGGGGTCCTATTTCATTCTTCTGCATGTGGCTATACAATTTTCCCAGCACCATTTATTGAATAGGGCTTCTTTTTCCCAGGGTATGTTGTCTGCTTTGTTGAAGATCAGTTGGTTGTAGGTAAATGATTTTATATCTGGGTCCTCTGTTCTGTTCCATTATTCTATATCTCTATTTTTATACCAGTACCATGCTGTTTTGGTTACTGTAGCCTTGCAGTTTGGATTGAACTCTGGTACTGTGATGCCTACAGATTTGTTCTTTTTGCTTAAGATTGTTTTGGCTATTTGGGCTCTTTTTTGATTCCAAACGAACGTAGAATTATTTTTACTAGTTCTGTGAAATACGACATTGGTTGTTTTTTTTTTTTTTTTGAGACAGAGTCTCACTGT
>NW_012137080.1:3939651-3946249 GCF_000956105.1 Propithecus coquereli | reverse complement strand
GTTGTCCAGATAATTTCTTTCTATTTTTAGTAGAGACGGGGTCTCGCTCTTGCTCAGGCTGGTCTTGAACTCCTGACCTTGAGCGATCCACCCGCCTTGGCCTCCCAGAGTGCTAGGATTACAGGCGTGAGCCACCGCACCCGGCCTGACATTGGTATTTTGATGGGGATTGTGTTGAATCTATAAATCACTTAGGGCAGCACAGACATTTTAACAATGTTGATTCTACTGATCCATGAGTGTGGTACGTTTTTCCATTTGTTTGTGTCATCAACAATTTCTTTCATAATGTTTCATAGTTCTCCTTGTAGAGATCTTTCACCTCCTTGGTTAAATATATTCCTAAGTATTTTATTTTCTTTGTAGCTATTGTGAATGGTATTGAGTGTTTGATTTGACTTTCAGCTTGACTGTTATTGGTATATAGAAATGCCACTGATTTGTGTACATTAATTTTGTAACTTGAGATTTTGCTGAATTTATTTATCAATTCCAGGAGTCTCTTGGTGGAGTCTTTGGGATTTTCTAGATACAAGATCATATTGTCAGTGAAAAGGGATAGTTTGACCTCCTCTTTCCCATTTTGGATACCATTATTTCTTTCTCTTGTCTGATTGCTCTGGATAGGACTTCCAGTGCTATGTTGAATAGAAGTGGTGCCAGTGGGCACCCTTGTCTTGTTCCACTACTTAGAGAGAAAGCTTTCAACTTTTCCCCATTTAGTATAATGTTGGCTGTGGGTTTGTCATATATGGCTTTTATAATTTTCCTTCTGCGCTTAGTTTGTTGAGGATTTTTATCATGAAAGGGTGCTGGATTTTGTCAAATGTTTTTTCTGTATCTATTGAGATGATCATATGATCTTTGTTTTTGCTTTTGTTGATGTGGTGAATAACATTTATTGATTTACATATGTTGAACCACTTCTGCATCCCTTGGTTGAAGCCCACTTGCTGACAGTGAAATTTTTTTTTGATGTGCTGTTGAATTCATTTTGCTACTATTTTATTGAGGATTTTTGCATCTATATTCATAAGGGATATTGGTCTGTAGTTTTCTTTTTTAAAGGTCTGTCCTTTCCTGGCTTTGCTGTCAAAGTGATAACTGGCTTCATAGAATGAGTTGAGGAGGATTGTGTACCTCTCAGTGTTATGGAATGATTTCTGCAGTATGAGTACCAGCTCTTCTTTATAGGTCTGCTAGAATTTGGCTGTAAATCCATCTGGTCCAGAGCTTATTTTTGTTGGAAGATTTTTTATTACTGCTTCGATCTCATTACTTGTTACTGGTCTGTTCAGGAATTCTGTTTCTTCCTGATTGAGTCTTGGGAGGTCGTGTGTTTCCAGGAATTTGTCCATTTCCTCTACATTTTCTGGTTTATTTGCATAGAGATTTTTGTAGTATTCATGAATGATATTTTGTATTTGTGTGGTATCAGTCGTAATATCTCCTTTTTCGTTTCTGATTGAGCTTAGTTGGGTCCTTTTCTCTTCTAGTCCTGGTTACTCTAGCAAGAGGTCTATTGATTTTGTTTATCTTTTCAAAGAACCAACTTTTTGTTTTGTTGACCTTTTGTATTATTTTTTTTTTTCCATTTCATTTAGTTCTGCTCTGACCTTTGTTATTTCTTTTCTTCTGCTGGCTTTGGGTTTGGATTTCTCTTCTTTTTCTGGTTCCTTGAGATATGACATTAGGTTGTTAACTGTGCTCTGTCTGTCTTTTTGATGTAGGCATTTAAGACTATAAATTTTCCCCTTAGGTTGCTTTTGCTGAATCTCACAGATTTTGATAGCTTGTGTCCCCTTTGTCGTTCAGTTGAAGGAGTCTTTTGATTTTCATTGTTGACTCCATAATCATTCAGCAACATGTTGTTTAATTTCCATGACTTTGTGTAGGTGTAGATTTGACTGTTTCTCTTGGAATTGATTTCTAGTTTTATTCCACTGTGGTCTGAGAAGATACATGGTATGATTTTTATTTTTTTGAATTTGTTGAGACATGTTTTGTGGCCTAAGATATGATCAGTCTTGGAGAATATCCCATGTGCTGATGAAAAGAATGTATATTCAGTAGTTTTTGGAAGACTGTTGTGTAAATGTCTGTTAGTTCCATTTGTTCTAGCATCCCATTTAAATCCAGTGTTTCTTTATATATTTTCTGCTTTGATGATCTGTCCAGCTCTGTCAGTGGGATGTTCAAGTCCCCAGCAATTACGATGCTATTTATCTTTTGCTTAGATCTAGTAGAATTTGCTTTATGATTCTGGGACCTCCTATGTTAGGTTCATATATATAATATTTAGGATTGTTATGTTTTCTTGTTGAATTGCTCCCTTTACCATTATATAATGACCATCTTTGTGTTTACCATTGTTCATTTGAAGTCAATTTTAGCTGGTATGAAAATGACTATCTGTGCTGTCTTTTGGTTTCCACTTACGTGGAATATTTTTTTTCGTCCCTTCACCTTGCGTCTGTGTGAGTCCTTGTGGGTTAGATGTGTTTCCTGGAGAGAGCAGATGCTTTGGTTGTGTTTTTTCATCAATTCAGCCAGTCTACATCTTTTTTTTTTTTAATTTTAAATCAGTTTATTGATACAGTAACACAACACACTTATCTTCCTGATATCCCTATCCCCCTCACCCATTCTAGCTCTCTTCCCCTTCCTCTCCCCTTAGAATAGGCTGTTCAGTGAAAATAGTCCTACCCCTAGGCCCTGTGGAACAGGATCTCAGGCCTACTTAGAACCTGTTAGGGGAGACAGTGAGCACTATACTCGGCCAGCCAGAGGCATCCAATCCCTAAGCACAGGTTCTCCTGGGGACAATTCCCAATCCCTGAGTTGCTATTCCTCCTCTTCTTTGTTCTTTGCAACCCTAGGAAGGAGACCTTGGAACCTGGGCCTGTAGCCAGGAGCAAGAACTCCTGGTGGTCACTTGCGAATTGGAGTTCAGCTAATGTTTTTTAAGGCCCAGGCACCCCCCAAAATAGCCCTGGTGGTGGGAGTAAACTTCAATATTTCTATTTAAAATTCACTGACAACATTAAACAGATTAAGCCAGCTTAACCAAATGACAGAATAACAAACACTAAGCTGTAAATAAGGAGGGGTCAGACCTCTAAGTACTCTAGGCCAGACACAAATGTACACAGAGAAGCCCAGGTAGAGTGTCAAAAAACAGTTCAAGGACACTGCCCAGGGACTGAGAAGCCTATACTCAGGAGCCCATGGGGTGACAGGAAGCAAAGAAAGAAAATACACAAGTGTTAGTAACCAAAACAGAAAGCCCAACATCAGGGGCGCCTGAGCCTGACAACGCTGCCCACCAGCCCTCCAGGCCGTGCCCGTGGACCCAGACAGTCCCTCCCCATCTAGGCAATGTCCTCCCCTAGGCTAGATAGAGCACATCACATAGTGCAGTTTAAAAAGCTTCTAATGCCAGTTCATAAACATCTTCATTTACTATTGGTGATTACATGTGAGTAATGTGTTTATACTGTTCTTTATGGAAAGCAGTTTCATTGAGTCAACTCCAAGAACACAATAGGCAACCCTCACCCTGAGCCACTCATCGTCCTTCCCTAGACAGTGAGGGGCCCTCTCCTCTGTCCCAGGGCTGCCTAACTACACCTCTTCCCCCACCGTGGCTCTTGGGTGAAGCATCCTCCATGACCATTAGTCTTCACTGGACAAGTTCTGGTCCATGAACATCATATCTGGCCAAGAGGGGACACAGGGATGGCCTGGATGCACAGTCTCAAAGCCCAAGAAGCCGAAGGTCTTCAGGAGTGGAACTGTGTCTTCCCAACCCTTCCTGAAGCAGATGAAGATGTAGTTCACTTTCATCTTCTCTTTAGCAAACTCTAGCAGTGCTAACAATCCTTCTTCATTCCCATCAGCTAATAATCCATCTGGGATTTCTATAAACAGGCTCTGGCTGGACAGGACTGCATCCCAGGAAGAGACGTTCACCTCGGTGGCCTCATACTGGAAGTGGACAATGTGAGGTTTTCCATCGTTCACGGGGAGGTCCTGGGTCACAGTGAGCTTCTTGTCCTTATATATTAGAGCTAAGAGAGAAGTATCCCCGCCGGCCCTCGCCCGCAGGGGATTTTTGAGAGTGGGTGAGGGGCATTAGGAGCCCCACGGAGGCCCCGGAATAATGCACCTGCAGCGCTGGAGCTGGAGACAGTTATTTAAAGGCAAAATACTATATCCTGTAGAGGCATAGGGAGCCCGTGAAGGCCAAGGGAGTCCAGCTGGGTATGTGTGACCGGAGTAGCACCCATCAAACATCTTCAGACAAATCTCTCTGGCACTGGTAGACATGTCCTGGGTATTTATCATCCTTGGCAGCTCTGCTCAGGGTGGGAGGAGGCAGCGCAGGGAGTAGGTAGGTGGATGACTGGGTGGGTACAGGGTCACACACGTGGGGCTGATCTCTGTGGGCTAAGTCCTTGTCAGGCCTCAGGCCAAGAGCCCTCCTCCTGCCCAAGTGAGTGCCTGCCTCCCAGCCTACGTCTTCTGAGTGAAGCACAGACCGTTAACCTTGGGTGATAGAATTGATATGTGGAATGCTGTTCTGTTCATCATATTGGGTAGTACATTATTGCTTTATTTTCCCTCTTGTGCTATTGTTTTATAGGAACTGTGAGCTTTAGCTTTTGGGTGGTTTTACACTGGTGGTTATCTATTGTGCTTATCCATGTATAATGCAATTCTGAGTATTTCCTGCGGGGTATGTCTGGTCGTGATAAATTGCCTTAGCGTTTGCTTGTCTGGAAAAGTCTTCATTTATCCTTCACATGTGAAACTTAGTTTTGCAAGATACAAAATTCTAGGCTGGCATTTGTTCTGTTTTAAGAAGACTGAAGATGGGGCCCCAGTCCCTTCTGGCTTGTAAGGTCTCCACTGAGAAGTCTGCAGTTAGCCTGATGGGTTTTCCTTTGTAAGTTAACTTGATGTTTTCGCCTCACGGCTTGTAGGAGTTCCTCCTTTATGGTGACTTTGATGATGACTGATGTCTGATGACTGTATGTCTTGGTGATTCCCGATTCCCTCTTTGCAATGAATCTCCCACGTGTCCGTTGAGTTTCTTGTATCGGGATGTCCAAATTTCTAGCAAGACCAAGGAAGTTTTCCTCAATTATTCCCTCAGATGGTTTTTCCAGATCTTGTACTTTTTCTTCTTCACCCACAAATGTGCCTGTGATTCTTTTATTTGGCTGTTTTACGTAATCCCATATTTCTCATAGACTTTGTTCTTCTTGATTCTTTGTTCTTTATTTTTGACTGACTGGGTTAATTCGAAAGAGTTGTCCTAAAGCTCTGAAATTCTTTCTTCTGCTTGGTCTAGTCTAGTCTTAAAGCTTTCCACTGTATTTTGTATTTCCTTAAGTGAATTTTTCATTTCCAGAAGTTCTGTTTGCTTTTTTTTTTTAAAATATGTCTATGTCTTTGGTAAATTTTTCATTTACTTCCTGAATTGTTTTTCTGGTTCCTTTCATTTGGTTTTCCATTTTCTCTTGAGTTTCATAGAGCTTCTTTACAATCCATGTTTGGAATTCTTTATCTGTCATTTCAATATTGTCATTTTGGTTGAGATCTATTGCTAGAGAGCTGGTATGCTCCTTTGGAGATGTCCTTTCACTCTGATTTTCATACTTCCAGAGTTCTTGCACTGATTCCTTCTCATCCGGAGCAGCTATCGCTTCTTGTTTTTGAATTTTCTTTAGTTTAGATGGGGCTTTTTTTTATCCCGCTCACTCTTATGGGTGTTTCTGTAGCATATGTTGGGAAAGAGCCTTTGGCTTTGCTTGTGGATACTTTGATGAGGGTCTAGGTTCTGGATGGAAACCTTGGTTATAGATATCCTTAGTGTGGTTGTTTTCTCAGTCACTACTTATTTGTAGGCTCTAGCAGCGGTATACTAGGTGTGTGGGCAGATTCCCTTTTTCTTGTTGAGGAGAGAAGATGGAGGTCTTTGAAATCCTTTCTCTTTCCCCAGCCCTTTGGTCTTCTTAACAGTGTGAATTATATTGGGACACCCAGTTTAATCTCTGAGGTAGTGCTTGTGGGTAAGAATCAGCCACACCTAGGATAATTGAGTCAGTAAATATTGTAATGGGCTGTACAAGTTGTCTTCCCTGCTTGTAGGTGGCGCTTGCTGGAAAATCCCCACCTACCCTTTCCACGGGGCTCCAGGTTTCTCAGGGGTTGATCTCTGCTGATATCTTGCTCCTTTTCTTGTTCTGTTCTGCATTTTCTTCCCGTGAATCTCTGGTAGGTTCTGGTAGTTTTCCCTCAGAATTATGCCTGAGCTATGTTTTTTTTCATCAGAAACTTTTCCTTCTTTCTGAGACGATTTGGTGACTGATGTCCCTAGTCAGCCATCTTGTGGACAACTCTGGGGATCAAATTTAAACATGAGATTTGGAGGGGCCAAATATCCAAATCATATTAGTCTCTTTTTCCATTTTCTTATTAAAATACTCAATTCATCCCTATAAAGTGTTTAATAGTTGCATTCATACAGTTCTTGCTAATAATTGTAAAAGTTTATGCTCTCTAGAACCCTAACTATAGGTTAGATTATAGT
>NW_012137080.1:3932481-3937851 GCF_000956105.1 Propithecus coquereli | reverse complement strand
CTCATGAAAACCTCGTATGGTTGTGAGATCAAGATTATGTGGGCCTATTTCTTCTGTTCTTTCAAGAGTGTTTATAGGCTTAGAAATCTGTTTCTTCAAAAGTTGGTGTTACTCACCTATAAAACCATTTGGGCCTGGTATTTTTGGTTTTGCTTTGTGAAAAGATTTTTAACTATAAATTTAATTTCTTTAATGGTTACAAGACTATTCAGATAATAAAAATTCTCTCATGATTTAGTTTTGGTTAAACTATATTTTTCTGGGAATTAATCCATTTACCTAAGTTTTACTCTTTTTTTGGCATAACATTGTTTATATTAGCCAAATTGTGAAATTTATGGGCCCACAATCCTCTTGCCTTTTGAATAAAGGGTCTGTAATTATATCCCATTTTTTATTCCTAATATATGTAATTTTTTGCCTTCTTTCCTTTTTTTTTTCTTTCTTTTTTATTTTTTTGAGACAGAGTAGGTAGAGTGCAGTGGTGTCATCATACTTCACTGTAACCTTAAACTGGGCTCAAGCAATCCTCCTGCCTCAGCCTCCAGAGTAGCTGGGACTACAGGCACGTACTATGACACCCAGCTAATTTTTCTCTTTTTAGTAGAGACAGGGATCTCACTTTTGCTCAGGCTGGACTTGAACTCCTGAGCTCAAGCAATCCTCCTGCCTCGGCCTCCCAGAGTGCTAGGATTATAGGCGTGAGCCACCGCAGCCAGCCCTTTCCTTTTTCTTAATCATGCTAGAGACTGTGTCTTTTGTAGGTCTTTTTAAGAACCACTTTTTGGCTTCATTGATTCTGTATGTTGCATCTCCTCCTATTTTCTCAAATTTCTGCTCTTATCTTTATTTTTTCCTTCTGTTTTCTTCAGGGTTTTAAAAATAGACAATGTTTAATTGATGTTTATTATAACAATAGTTGTGTTTGTAGTCAGATTTCTCAGGGTAAAGTTTGTATTTTTTTTACTCCATCAAGCCCTTGTATAGTTAGTGTAAAAAAAGGTAAGGGCAAACAAGAACAAAATCCAGTTTTTTATCAAAATCCTACTTTTGACCTTTAACTTTGAGCTTATCATCCTGTCTGCATCTTTATTTCTTCATCCAGCATATGAGGCACCTGGACCAGAATTTAGAAGATGCTTATGCTAATAATATAAGTCTTACGCCATTTTTTCTCCTCTCAATCATAAGATAAACTTCTGGCTGTTAATTCCCTTCTTTTACAATATTCCATTGGTGATATCTAGGCTTTCTTTCAGGATAATATATAAATAAAAATTAAAAATCCAAATATACTTTGATTCATCCTGTTACAATGGAAGGAAACTATAGGCCATAGTGTACAATGATAGCGAACAGGAACACTGAGAGGAAATAATCTTTTTGCCACAAGTATTTTGAGAATTTAAAGTAGTTTTTAACATCCTCAGTCAGATAAAGGAGAAAGGGCTAAATAATATTTACATTTCAGGGAATTCTGTGTTATAAATAAGAAAAAGCCTTAGGCTAATGGGAAAAATCTTACATTTAAGTGCATTCTTGCTCAATTTCTTCTAATCATGATTACAGGACTTCTTTAAATGTTTGCAAAGTAAGGGCAAGAAGTTTTCTGAGTTAGTAAGCTATTTACTACCAAGAATTTGTTTAATAGTCCTCAATATAAGTTTTAACTTTGATAGCTACCAAATTTCTGCTATACGTTTGTTATAGAAAATTATATTTGCTCATTTAAGCCATAAAATTAATTCACCTATATGAATGTGATATCATCCAGGGTCCAATTAGGAAAACAAAATTCGTCTAATCAAGAAATTAAAAAGAGAACAACTAAAATACAACTCAAAGGAAAGTAGAAGAAAGGAAATAATAAAGATTAAAAACCTTAATGACTTTTAAGAGACAGGAAAAATAAAAATTTGAAAAAATCCCAATAAACTGGTCAAACCTTTGATGAATCTACTAAAAAATAAATAAAAGGTACAAAAGGGATGTATCAACAGATACATATCTTTAAGAACTTACAGAGAATAATATGAACAACTGTTGTAATGTATAGGTATGAAATCTCTATCCTAGTTGTGAAAGGAATATAACTTTATTTTTCTATAATTCATTTTATTTTCTTTTTGAAGCTTTTGTTCATTAGAGGAGGATAGAAACCTGATCTCAGTCAGTCTGGAGTTTCCTACTTTGGGTTTAATTTCGAGGTGGGAGTGGGGTAGGGGTGGTCTCTGTGTTACCAAGGCAAGAGTAGGGAGAGAAGGTACACGTACTCACCTAGTCCTCAATATTATCTGTTCATGCAGGTACCTTCTGAGATGTCCATGATCCTGTCTCGTCCTCAGTCATTGATCCACACCATTTGTCACTAAGATGGTTTCATTCCTGTCTGCCTGATACCTTCAGGTATGGTGGCACTCTCTCTCTTTTATTCTATATCACCTGTAGGAGTATGTGCATAATTCTGCTCTTTCTCTGCCATGCTTAGGCACTAAATGCAAGGTTATTTAAAGCCTGGTCAACGTAATCTCATCTCCCAGTCATGTCTTCTCTTGTTTCATGTTACTATCCTAAGGTTCAGAATTCAACCCTTCTCCTCCCCTCACCTCAGAGCCCTCATACTTGTATGGACATTTACTGCTTCCCTGGTACTCTATGAAACAGAGTACAGGACCCATTTTTTTTAAGGATCTCTCAATATCTATAACTCTTACCACTTTCCCACCATATCCTCTTCTTCCTCAGTCTGTAGAAATTTCTTTCTGGGCTTTTTACAGCTTGGGGTAGGGTTACAGGGAGATGAGAAAGCCCAGTTGTTTTTAGTTAATGTTTCTTCCAAATATTCAATCTATACATGGAACCTTCTCTATTCCTCTAAAAGCTAAAGTTTTAGAAATGAAGTCTTAGAAGACTTTTTTTTTTTCCTGTTTTCTTGTCTGGTTTATCCCTCTACCAAAGCAATGAACTCACAGCTGCCCAGCTGCTTAAAGGGAGTATGGAAAGAGGGGCAAGGAAAAAGTGAACTAACAGGAGAAAAAAAAGTCAATATTTCAGAAATATTGTCCTGCCATATATAAAGTTCTTGAGATGATAAAATTTGTGGAGTAATATTTGCTAATATTTATCAAGCACTTACTACATATCAGGCACTGTTCTAAGAACTTTATATGTATCAACTAATCATCACAACAGCAAAATTAAATAGGTACCATTACTATTCTGATTTTACAGATAAGGAAACTGAGATACAGAGGGGTCAAGTAATTTGAACAAGGTTTGTTCAGTAGGGTCAGAGCTTGTATGCAAACCCAAGCAGTCTGGCTCTGTAGTCTGTCTACCTGCTTAACCATGTCATTGGTTCTCAAATGACTCCTACTCCCCAGGGGACATTTGGAAATGCACAGGGGATATGGATCTGGTTGTTATAAAGACTGTGGAAAGTCACTGCATTTAGTAGAGAGGGGCCCAAAATATTGAGTGTCCTATGGTATGTGGTGGTCCTAAACAATAAAGAACTGACCCATGCAAAATGGAAGTAGAACTCCTGTTGAGAAACGTATTACCTCTGAATTGCCAAGATTGACTCAAGAAGTAAAACAAACATACAAACAAACAAAACTGCTAATCATGAAAGAAGTTACAAATGTTATCCCAAAATAAATTGACGCTAAGCATATTTTCCACTCAATTCTTTTAGGATTCTCAGGCAATGAATGAGTCTCATACTATATATAATAATCTATTCCAGAACATGAAAGGGGATAGAATACTTTTTAGTTGATTTTATGAAGCTAATAAAATACAGACAAAATTTTTTAAATATTACCAGAGACAAAGAGAGATTATTTAATTATGGTAAAAGGGTTAATATATCAGGAAGATATAACAATATAAATATATTCACACTCTAGTGGGTTGGACAGTATCCTCCTCAAAAGTTATGTTCACCTAGAACCTCAGAATGTGACCTTATTTGGAAATAGGATCTTTGCAGATATAATTAATTAAGATCATACTGGATTGGGGTGGGATGGGGGGCTAAACACAATGACTAGTGTCCTTATAAGAAGAGGAGAGAACATATAGAATGTCACAAGGAAGACCATGTGATATGGATGCACAGTTGGAGTTATTTTGCCATATCCAAGGTACTCCTGGGGCGATGAGAAGAGGCAAGGAAGAATTCTTCCTTAGAACCTTCAGAGGGAACATGACTCTGCAAACACCTGAGTTTGGACTTCTAGTTTCCAGAACAATGAAGAATAAATTTCTGTTGTTTTAAGCCACCTAGTTTTTGATAATTTGTTAGGACCGCTCTAGGAAACGAGTATTCCTGATAACAGAGCCCCAAAATACACGAAGCAAAACCTTACAGAATTGAAAGGAGAAATGGGCAATTCAACAATTGTTGCAGATTCCAATACTCTACTTTCAATAATTGTGAATTGCCGGCCGGGCGCGGTGGCTCACGCCTGTAATCCTAGCACTCTGGGAGGCTGAGGCAGGTGGATTGTTTGACAAACTCAGGAGTTCGAGACCAGCCTGAGCAAGAGCGAGACCCCGTCTCTACTAAAAATAGAAAGAAATTAATCGGACAACTAAAAATATGTAGAAAAAATTAGCCGGGCATGGTGGCGCATGCCTGTAGTCCCAGCTACTCGGGAGGCTGAGGCAGAAGGATCGCTTGAGCCCAGGAGTTTGAGGTTGCTGTGAGCTAGGATGATGCCATGGCACTCTAGCCCAGGCCACACAGTGAGACTGTCTCAAAAAAAAAAAAAAAAAAATTGTGAATTGCCAATTGTTGATAAAAACGGGGAGAAACTGGTGGAAATACAAAATGGTACAGCCACTTTGAAAAACAGTTTGGCGTTTCTTAAAAAGCTAAACATAAATTTGACACTAGACTCAGCAATTCTATTCCTACATATTCACCCAAAGAACCCCCAAAACATGTGTCTATACAAAGACTTATTGTGAATGTTCATAGCAGCATTATTTATAATAGGAAAAACTGGAAACAATCGAAATGTCCATCAACTAGTGAATGGATAAACACAATGTGGTACATCCATATAATGGAATATTATTCAGCAATAAAAGAAACGACTACTGATACATGGATGAATCTTAAAAACATATTAAGTGAAAGAAGCCAGAGACAAGAGACTACATATTTTTTTAATTTCATTTGCATGAAATTTTCAGAAAAGGCAAATCTGTGAAGCCCAGTGGTTACCTGAGCTAGGGGGTGAGGGTCACAGTGGGGACTGACTGTAGATGGGCACAAGGGAACTTTTTGTGCTGATGGAAATGTTCTAAAACTGGATTGCAGAGATGGTTGCACAACCCCATGAATTTTACTAAAAATCA
>NW_012137080.1:3930467-3932271 GCF_000956105.1 Propithecus coquereli | reverse complement strand
TTTTTCCCTGTGGAAGAAAGAAGATACAAATGTGGAATGGAAGAAGAGGAAGACAAAGAAGAGCCTTGTGGGATTTGATTGGAATTGAAATTATCAATATAAACTCATGATTTCTAAAATATTTCCTACCTCTGTAGCTGAAAGGGTCTAGAAATAAGGGTACCCCAGTAGCAATGAGCATACCTAGTGTTCAGTTCGTGGTTTCTAAATACCATTCTCTACTAAAGGGAGCCAGTACTACTTGAAATGGCTGATTCTAGGACTAAGTCAAGGAAATTAACACAAGGAAAAAGAATAATTTCATAATGGAGAAGCATTATAGACACTACTTAAGTGATCAAACTTAGCATCATCAGTAATGAGACTCATCAAAATTAGTCACACTGAGAAGAACACAGCATGACTTCTGTGATATTGGTGCCAAAGATGTTGGCCTAGTTCAGGTTGCTATAACAAGTTACCATAGAATGGGTGGCTTAAGTGACAGACTTTTATTTCTCACACTTCTGGAGGCTGAACATGCAAGATTAGGGTGCCAGCCACTTGTGTTCTTTGTTGAGTGCCCTCTTCCTGGGTCACAGAGAGTAGTCTTCTTAATGTCTCTCTTCACATGATAGGAAGAGAGCTAGCTAGCTGCCTGGCCTCTTCTTTTAAGGGGATTAATCCCATTCATGAGGAATCAACCCTCATGACTTAATTACCTGCCAAAGGCCCCACCTCCATATACCATCACATTGTGATTAGGGTTTCAGCGTATGAATTTTGGAGGTGGGGGGACACAAACATTCAGTCCATTGCAGATGTATAACCTAAACCTAATAATAAAAAATACAGGCCTAAACTGAGAGACATTCTACAAAATAACTGGTCTGTGATCTTTGAAATTGTCATCATGAAAGTCAAGGTAAAACTGAGGAACTGTTCCAAATTAAAGGAGATGAAAGAAACATCCATTTAAATGCAATGCTGGATTATGACCTGAATCCTTTAGCTATAAAGGACATTATTGAAACAATTGGAAAAACTTGGATGATGTCTGGGTAATATATTGGTGTTAATTTCCTGATTTTGATGTCAAATTGTGGTTATGTGGTTATCCTTGTTTGTTGGATGGCAATTTACTCTCAAATGGTTTAGGAAAAAATGTTTTAGTACTGTATTTGCAACTTTTCTGTAAATTTTAGATTGGAGAAATATTAAAAGCATTCCCCTTACGTCTAAAACAAGAAAAAGATATCTACAATCTCTTGTTTTTGAGATTCCAATAAACTCAAACAAAAACACGTAGCCAGAGCAATTAGGCAAGAAAAAGAAATAAAGGACATCTATATTGGAAAGGAAGAAGTCAAATTATTCTTGTTTGCAGATAACATGATCTTATATTTAGAAAAACCTAAAAACTGCACCAAAAAACTCAGAACTGATAAATAAGTTCAGTAAAGTTGCAGGATACAAAATCAACATACAAAACTCAGTAGCATTTCTATATGCTAACAGAGATCAATCTGAAAAGGAAATCAAGGAAACAATCCCAGCTACCAAAACCAAAAAACAAATAAACAAAAAACCCCTAGGAATAAATTTAATCAAAGAAATGAAAGATCTCTGCAATGATCACTATACAACACTGATGAAAAATACTGAAGAGGACACAAGAATATGGAACGATATCCCATGCTCATGGATTGGAAGAATATTGTTAAAACGTCTTGTACTACCCAAAGCAATATACAGATTCAATGCAATCTCCATCAAAACACCAATGACATTCTTCACAGAAACAGGAAAATAAATCCTAAAATTC
>NW_012137080.1:3927813-3928122 GCF_000956105.1 Propithecus coquereli | reverse complement strand
GAAAAAGAATCTATTGAAAATAAAAATATCCTATGACTCTCAAAATAAATATGATCAAAATGACAAAGTTGGTTTTCATCTTGCCTTCTATCTTACGTGGAATAGTTAGTGCTCCATCTGCCCTTCCAAATCAGGTGCTTACAAATACGTTTAGAAATTAACTTGCTAAATATGATGTCTGAACTTGAATACTTCATATCTGTATTGTGACTATTTTTTTTTTTTATTTGCCCACACTTTTCTGTGGGCTCCAAGAAAGCAGAAAATTCTAAAAAATAAATGCTGCCATAAGGGTACAATTTCATGGGT
>NW_012137080.1:3921175-3924287 GCF_000956105.1 Propithecus coquereli | reverse complement strand
TTTCCATAGAATAACCTAACTCTTATCATTTGAAATTTAGATTTTCATAGTTGAAGTTTATTTTTCTCCCACTTTTTAGGGCACAGGTAATGGGAGTTGCTGAAATAAAGCCACTGTGTATAAAGTATTTATTTAATCTGATGATAAAACTTGATGATTAATAATATTATTAACATTTTAATGACTATAGAGTTTGAAGTAAAGCTTCAGTGTTAATATAGCTTACTTTTCATCTAAATACGATGATGTCCAAAATTTCTGTTTTCTACTGACAATTATTAAGAAAAGTATAGGTATCTATAATAAGGCAAGTAGTCAATTCTAATCAATTCTACTTTTTTGTCTGCAGAGGGGCTGAAACCAGTCTGAACTTTTTGATTTCCAAAACTCAGCCTTTTGGTGTAACGTGGCCAAACACGGATGCAGAACCTAGCACTGTGAAACCTATAAAAACGTTGAAGAGTTCAGAGAATTGGATGTCTTTCACACCAGTTCTGGACTCATGAAATCAATCTTCACATCCTCTGTAACCACACAATAAAGAGTTTGGAAATCATATCTTGGTTTTGAAGGCCCACATCCAATGGTTCAGAGCCTGAAGTCCAAGCCAGTCGTGGCAATCCCAGGGTGCTTAGCCCAGATTCAAATATTTTATAGGGAAGGAGGAGAATGAATCTGCTTTCTTGAATATTATGCCTGATAATTACATATAAAATAGTTTTATCATATTTTACCAAAAATAATCTACACAAAGCAGAAGACTTACAGATGGCATGAAAAAGGTAAAGGCTTACCCGTGTACTTCTTGTTTAGTTTTTCTTTCCAAGTTTTGTTTCTGTTTTTCAATAATAACCCCTTCTTTCAATGAGTATTACAGGTTTTCGTAATCTCAAATAATATTTGTTTTTGGAGCATGATGTAATGTTGTATTACTGTTATTTTAGATACACTGGTTATGAGTTTCCAACTAAAAATTTTCACTCTAAAAATGATCACGGCGTTTTATAAATAAGAAAGTAGATGGCAGTACCCCAGGTTGGTCTTTTCTATTGCCTCTGATAGTTTTACATGTCCTTGGGATTTTTGCTCTTTAGATTTACAGGTGAATGTGTATCCAATCTAACCCATCTAACCGTGTACTTTATAGTTGCCTTTAAAACGAGCTCATATTAGAAGTGAATGATGGAAGAGAGTGCTAGGTTGATTTTTTTTTTTTTAAATTAGAAATTGAGGTACTGTTATGTTGTTATTGAGGCAAACAGCTTAAAAATATCTTGAGTACCATTCTGTGCTGAAGAGTTAAATATGTTGTTCCTAGTACCCTAATGTAGTGTTGTTACTGAACGTAATTCCTTAAAGAGGTTTTCTCCCCAGGAATACAAAGCAAAGCTATAATAAACATCTTTGTATTTGATTATGGAGATATTTAGCACATGACCATACATCGTTTCCCCCATGTATCATGTTGGCTTCTAGTATTTATGTATCAAGAAAGTTATTTTCTTAGGTTTGAAATGCTGACGTTTCTGATATGTGCTAGCAGACATAGTGTGTTTTTTGTTTTTTTTAATTTACTGAAGAACTAAAGGCATTTTAGTTTATAAATGGACTGTTTTTTTCCCCCCCAGGAAAACTAATATTCATAATTATGGGATAATCTTGGTCTCTTTAAAAGGGCATAATGAAATGTAGGTATTAGACATTATTTCAAAACTTTGTTATTTGTAGAGTAATTAAAACAGTCACCATGCCCTCGAGAAGAGAACGGAAGTAGTCTGCATAAATGGGGGTTCGAAGTAATGCATCACTTCCCTAGATTCTTTCTTAACTCCAAGTTCATATTTACCCCTATGAATTGTGCTTATGATGGATCAAATTATGAAAAACAAAACCTCACTTTTGAGAACTATAATGCTTTCCAGAATAAAAGTTAAATTTATTGAATCATGTAAAAAAAATCAAAAGCAAGAGGTAATTTTAGTGGAGAAGATTTTTAAAAAATTGCTTTTAAAATATGTTCTAGTAGAAAAAAACTGTGGACTGCAGGGAGAAGACTTGAGTTTTCATGCCAATTTGTTCCTACCAAGCTGTTTACCTCTCCATTTTCTTCATCAACAGAGGCTGATATGCCAGGAAGGTGATGAAACTTAAGCTTCACGGCCCCATGCATTTATGGTCAATTGATCTTTTACAGAATTGTGAAGAACACACAATGGGGAAAGGATAATGTCTTGGGAGAAATGCAGATTAAAATCACAGTGAGATATCACCTCATGCCTGTTAGAATGGCTATTATTAAAAAAAGGAAGGTAAATATTGATGAATATGTAGAGAAAAGAGAACCCATGTTCACTGTTGGTGGAAATATAAAATGGTACAGCCATTATGGAAAACAGTATAGAGTTTCCTCAAAAAATTAATCCTACTTCTGGGTATGTATCTAAAGGAAATGAAATCAGTATGTCTACACTCCATGTTCATTGCAGCAGCCAAGATACGGAATCAGCCTGTGTCCGCTAACAGATGAATGAATTTTAAAAAGTTATACACACAGGGAGAGAGAATTCTATACAGCCTTTAAAAAAGAAAGAAATCCTGTCATTCCTGGAGGATATTACACTAAATGAAATAGGAGGCCATGTGCCAAAAGACAAATAGTACATGATCTCACTTATATATGGAATCTAAAAAAGTTGAGCTGAGAGAGAGAGAGACAGAGAGACAGAGGTGGTTGCCAGGGTCAGTGGATGGAGAGAAGATGGAGATATGTTGGTCAGAGGGTATAAAGTTTCAGTTGGACTGGATGAATAAGTTCTGGAGATCTATTGTACAGCAGCATGGTGACTATAGTTAGTAATGCATTGTATACTTGAAAATTGCTAGAAGAGTATATCTCAAATGTTCTCATCAGAAAAAAAGATAAGTATGTAAAGTGATGGATATGATATGTTAGTTAACTTCATTTAATCATTTCATAATGTATATGTATATTAAAACATCTCATTGTACCCTGTGAATATATACAATTTTTATTTGTCAACTAAATAAAGCTAGAAAAAATAATAAACATATAAAAGTGAAATCCAATAAATGATAGTTTTTAAAAAAGCAC
>NW_012137080.1:3915720-3920260 GCF_000956105.1 Propithecus coquereli | reverse complement strand
GGAAACAGCCTACACCATGGGGACAGGCCATGGAGGACCCAGAGGGCAAGTGAGCCAGTGGGAAGCAGGAGCACACACGGGCCACAGCAAGCAGCTTCTGCACATGCATTGAGGTACTCAGAATAACCCCCTTCTGGTTCCAGGAGCTTTCTATGTGCCTTGTTTCCAGTTAATTCCCACAACAGTGTCATGCAAATATTATTACTCAAATGAGAAATATTCTCAAATAAGAAAACTGAGACTCAGCAAGGTTAAATCACTGGGCCAAGGTCACACAGTTTGGAGATGTCACAGCAGATGCCCCCTTCTGCAGCTGGGAGAGGATGTGATGCCACAGCAGCTGCTGCCCACACCTTTCATCCTGCCGAGAGCCATCCTGGGCAAACCTGTTAAGCTGGGCGGTGGGGGGCTGCTCCTGCTGGAGAGGAACGGTGTACCCAGAGCCCACTCTGCTCTGGCGCAGACGCTGATCCACGGAGACTTCACAGCCAATGCTATGTACTTGGCTGAGCCTCTCATGACCACCAGGGGGCCTTCACAGGGCCTCTGCAGATAAGAACGAGCTTGGTTCCCTGGACCAGCTTGTGCTTGAAGATGGCTTTAAGCCCACTGGATCACAGCATGTCCCCAGTAACTTGTTATGAGGACAAAGGCAGCACCCTCACCCTCTCACTTACCTTACCAGCTGCCTCAACAGTTCTGCCACTTGGCACAAGAAGAAGAGAAGGAAGGGTTCTGTACAACCCAACCCCAGCCAGCCACTC
The DNA here is from genome assembly GCF_000956105.1 of Propithecus coquereli. NCBI lineage: Eukaryota > Metazoa > Chordata > Mammalia > Primates > Indriidae > Propithecus > Propithecus coquereli. The sequence goes on along the minus strand of NW_012137080.1, from coordinate 3,919,496 downwards.
CACCTGCTGGATTCCAACTCTCTTGATTTCCCCTCTCTCTCTGTCTCTCTCTCTCTCTCTCTCTCTCCTCTCACACACACACACACACACACACAACCTTATAAATAGTGTCCATAACAGACATCAGATAATTGTCATCCTACACAATTGGGTTCTTGCAGGTTTATAAGAAACAGCTCAGATCTCATGACTTTCTCCATCTTTCCGTTGCTGTAAAATAAAGCCATTTATATATTTGCAGCATTCTTTACAAGACACATTTCATCTTATCTTCAAGCATTTCCTGAATGCTGCTAAGGAGATGATAAACATCTATCATAGATGATAAATATCTATGTGATAAACAACCTTGCAACCATCTGTTTCTAACAGAAGATCACACAAGGCCATTGTAATAGCTCCAAAGTGCATTTATCTCCTATTGAAATGAAATCGTTCAGGCATATGTTAGATTCAGACAGATTCAGATGTGCCAACAAAGAATTTTCGGGGGCCTCCCGAAAGAGTAACCTAAAACCATGTTTTTTAGCGTTCGCCGCACAATGGAATCACCTGGAAAGCTTTAGAAAAACTGATGCCTGGGTCCCATCCCAAGTTTCTGATTTGATTATTCTGGGGTGTGGCCTGGTCGCCAGAATAGTTAAAAAGCTCCCAGATAATCTAATGTGCAGCTAAGCTTGAGAACCACAGATCTAAAAGATTAGGGAAATTGGGCTCAAGGATAATGATGAAAGAGCCATGTCTGGGCACTCCAGAGCAAGGAAGGTGAAAAATGCTCTTCACTGTGTTCATTCAACTTTCCGTTATCTGTACTAATTGAAGGGAAGACTGTCATAGACAACTGGAAGATCTTAAATTTGAAAGTTCCTTTATAGTCTGCAAGGCATTTGATCTTATTTTAACCTCACCAGAAGCCTGGAAGGCAGACCGTGTAGCTATGCTTATCTAATAGATGAGAAACAGGAGCTTCAGAGAGGTGAGTGTTTTGCAAAAATGTAAGTGGGAGAATCATTTTGAGCACTATAATCCAGAATGTTCAATAGCCCCAAAATTCACACAATTTTAGCTGCACTGTTAAACTCCTTTTTTCCCCCTGAGGAAGAGCAAACTCTGATCACGGGTGAAAAACAGGAAACCTTTTAAGATAAGATGCAATGGTAAAGGAAGAAAACAACTAAAATGAAAAGTTCTTCGGAAAGTGACAATGATGAGCTGACTTCATACTAGGGACAATGAGCAGCTGTTATTGTTGTATTTATTCCCGTGTAGATCGATACCTGAGCCAGAAGATTGTTATGGCAACAGAAAGTTAGACAGTTGGGAACTCTCTAGTTTTCCCATCCATGAGAACCTTATATGTAGTCTTTGCAGCAAGAGTAAAGGTGGGTGTAAGCATCTGTGAATTATCTTGGTATGGGATTAAAGGTAATATTAAATTCTTTGAAAGAACTAAGATCATATTAAAAGGAAAACCATCGTAATATTAAGCTAATCAGATTTTCAAAGAGTAAATTTTTCAAACCTTGGAGATTTTAGGTTGCTCTCTTATTCAGAGCTTTGGAAGCTGGTTTTGGGGGGCGTGACATCCCAATATGTTTTCCCATCCTCTTTCTTGTAGCAGCAACACCCCTCTTCCGCTTCATGTAGTCCTAATGGAGCTGAGATCTGGTGTCCCAGGCCCCCAGATGGGCACATGATTCAGGCTGGGTCACTCATAGTATCTCGTCCTCCAGCAGCAGTAACTGGTCCAAGGGTGGCAGGCATCCCAAACAGCAGCAATCAAGGTGTGTGTTGGTTACAGATCAGTTACTCCAGCATCTGCAAAGATAAATCTCAAATCTCTGTGGTTTAACAAACAGAAATGTATTTGTGATTCATGTGAGTCCAATATGGCCTTCATTCAGGGTCCCAGGCTCCTTCCATCTTGTGGCTCCATCCTCTTCTCGGGCCTCAGAGTCCTCTGCATTCAGCCAGAAAATGGAGAAAGAGGATAGAGAATCACTTTTGGAAGGTTTTTAGGGGCCAAGCTGGAAGTGGAGCCTTTCGCATCAGCTCACATTCCATCGGCCAAACTTAGTCACATGGCCACCCTTGAGGCAAGGGAGGCCAGGAATACCATCCAGTTGGGAATTCAGGAGAATGAAAAAGCAGGTTTGGTAAACAGCTAGCCAGGCTCTGCCACAAGGTCTTTCTCTGGGATTAGAACATGAGTGTTGGGAATGCTAAACTGGGGTCACGGCCTCTTGGAGTACCAGCGGCCATCTTTCCTACTGCGGAGAGTATGGGACCACGCTGAAAGAATAGTTAACCTCCACATGGGGAAAGAGAGAGGGAGAGGGAAAGAGACTGAAAGGAAGAGGAGGAGGAGAAGGAGAAAGAAGAGAGGGGATGGGAGGGGAGGAGAGAGAACATATTCTGCTGTAGGAACTTCTTTGGTCAGCAACAACCCTGGATCTCCCAGGTCTGGACACCATCAGGACCAGCTACATAATTTGCAGCCACATATACATGCAAAATGAAGTTTGGAGCCCCTTCTTAAAAAGTTCTTAAGAATTTCAAGACAGCAGCAGTCTTATCCGGCTGGAACGCTTGCAGGTAACCACATCGCTGCCCCATCTCCTTTATGGTTGGTTCACATTGAGGTGCTCAGGAAATCTTTGATGAACAAATGAATGGATTCTTAAAAAATGTATTGACTACTTACTATGTGCCAGGCTCATCTTGAGAGACACAAACTGAAATCAGACATGGACCCTGGCCTCCAAGAACTATAATCTGCCCTAAGTAAGCTCTATGTTGGTGTCCATATGCACCTATCTGTTAAGCACATTTATGAAGTACCTACTGTGTACACAGAAGGTAGAGACACAGAGGTAAAGACCTGCTTCCTGCACTTAAGGATTTCACAAACTACTAGAGGCAGGGGAACAGTGGGGATGGGGAAGAAGTGACAGCAAAACCATGTACATCTACATCACTGCGTGGTAAGTACAGTGACCAAAGATTTGGGAGCTGTTGTGAGAGCACGTGAGGATCTATATTGCCGAGAGGCAGTGGCAGGGCAGCACGTGGAAGGAGCCCTGGTTTCCTATTGTGTGACAAAACGTAATTCACCTCACCTCCTGGTCAAGACCACTTTGTAAACTGTAAAGGACCATTCAAACATAATAAAGGAGTTTCTTGATGACAAAGCCATTTCTGTCCATAGCAATATTATGGGGCTGGCTTATTTGGACAAAAGACATACTTCTCCCGTTCCTTTTACAGTTTGGAGCAGCTTCTTTGCCTAGTGGCTCGATTTCTTTTCTGTAATACTAAGGAGAGGCTAACCTCAACTATACCTGCTTTTGCCCTGGGTTTTAGAGCCTGGACACTTAGCCAGAGCCTAGGAGAGGCCCATGGCCCTGAGCAGGTGCCAGGAATGGCTTCTAAGCAGTTAGCTGCACTGCTCAGTTCTCCCGGAGAGGAACAGCTTGTTCCTGGAATGTAATTTTCCCCAAATCAAATCCTAGCTGGGAGGGGGAAACTGGGCTGGAAAACTTCCAAGTTTAACTGCAGAGCTTTTGAGAATGTTGTATTTGTTCCAGCAAGGGAATTGTAACTGCAATGCAATACAACAAAACATTCTGGAAAACACTTCCCAACTTCTGTTGGCTTGTGAACACCTTTCTCAGTAATATAAAAAGTCTTGAACATCTTTAGAAACTTTAAAAAATCATTATTTTTTTCTTTAAGATGATAAAGAAATGATTTTTTTGTAAATGTTTTTATTTTTA
>NW_012137080.1:3913349-3914505 GCF_000956105.1 Propithecus coquereli | reverse complement strand
CAAATATGGTGAAATATTAGTAACTATTAAATATTGATCATGGGTATATGAGGCTCCTTAAATTTTTCCCTCTACTTTTTTTTATGTTTGAAAATTTTCATAATTAACAAGTTTTTAAAAAACCAATAAAGTAAAAAAAAAAAAAATGCAGTCACCGAGTGCTCCAACCCCCACCCACTGGCTCTGGCGGCTAGTGGCGTGGAGCTGGGTGCAGACAGGCTGCGCGTCCCAATCTTGAGCGTGCTCTACCCGTGCCCTCCGGATGCCACCAGCCCGTCATCAGATACTCACAAGGAGGCTCTCAAACTCTTTTGTTCTTTTATTTGTGGTTATTGTGTTTTTAAAAACAGAAATGGAAGCAGACATCATTAATCTCTTTAACAACCGGAATGCAGAGGAACAACGTCTGGACCCTCATGAATTTGAGTGCCACCAGCTGGGGTCAGCTGCACTGGGACAACCAGTGTCTGCGGAGGCCAGTGGGCTCTCTCCGTCATGGCTGAGGCTGGCAGGGAAGGTTTTCAGTGGCAGCCAGTTACTTAAACTTAAAAAAGAACACCACGTTGAAAGCCTCAGGTCTTCCTTTCTTTGGGGAGAAGAGGTACTTGTAAAGTGGTAGGGAGGGAGGAAAACCGTAGACATTCTCTTACCCGGCCTCCTCTGAACCTCCCCCCTCTGAACCATTCCCTCAAAAATACACACGGCCCCACACCCAGGGCACCCAGAAAGATCACGGCTTGTAGGCGTTTTTCTAGTTCTCCCCCAACAGTTTTGCCTCTACCAACGGCATCGTCTGCTTATCAAGGGTTGCTTTTGCTTGTTCCAAAACTTTTGTGCCTCTTAGTCTTATAGTTACGATTAAAGAATGCAAACCAATAAAACTTAAATGTAGAACTGCCGCCAGACAACACACACATGTCATAAAAAAGTGAACACAGCTTGGACCTACATCAAAAATTTGGCAACTGAATGAACTTTTTTATGTCCTCAAATAAAATATGTAAGATGTTTAAGGTGTATATTTTAATTTAAGTGATTCTCAACTTGCACCAATGATGTTAATAAACCAATAAACTTGATAGTGTTTGTGAGAGGTTTTCCACAATAGTGATTCTCTGTTCAGATTCGAGTGAAAATAATCGGAAACCAGATCATT
>NW_012137080.1:3911554-3912644 GCF_000956105.1 Propithecus coquereli | reverse complement strand
AGACCACAAGTAGGTAGAGATGTAGCCTTTGGTCCTGTCCCATCATAGCCCAAAACTCAAGGACTCAGGGGCAGAGGCTATTGGTGCAGGGACAATCTCACTGCCCATAGAGACCTGGCTACATTAAGGTGGAAGAAGTGTGTCCCTCTCTGAGCCTCAGTTTCCCCACTGATTAGCTGGAGAGAGTGGATCTAATAGTCTCCCTGGTCCCTTCCAGCTCTGCCTGCCCATGCGGCTGTGACCCACCTGCAGGGGTGAGATCAGCCAGTCGCCAGCAGAGACTGGACACCACCCAACAGGCCTCTTATTACCCACGGAGCAGGGTGAGTGGGACATCCCTGAAGTTGGGGTGGGAACTCAGGTCTTGCAAAAAGGCAGGGCTACTCTCCCCCTTCCCGGCAGAAGCAGGAGATGCGGACGCGGCCGTGGTCTGTCTGCCAAGACCCTGAATCTGTCAGTCAGGGAAGCGGCTGCTCCAACAGACTTGCGCAGGAGAGAGAGGGCCCCACGCAGCTCCAAGCCCCAGCTCGGCCTTATGGCCAGAGGAAGAGGGGTGGGGGGAGAGGTTGCTCCATCTTACAGTAGTGTCTTGGGATGGGGTCGCCTCTTTGTTCTCCTCATCAGGGGTGGGTGGGGAGGTTCCAGGACCCAGCGACCAGGTCACCAGCCCATCATGCCCTCCTGCAGGTGGCTCAGCTCCTGAGCAGGGGCGTGGTAGGGGTCAGTCGGTTTGAGGCGCCCGGAACTCGGGCATGCTCCAGGTCCGGGGCGGCGGCTGCGTGTCCCGCTCCACGTCCTCGGAGATGGTCCGGATGTCGCTGGCGAACGGGGAGATGCGCGCGCGGGTCTTGAAGGTGGCCAGGCCGCCGCGGGGCCGCAGACTCCACTGCCGCGTCAGCCTGTGGGCCTCCTCCTCCTGCTTCATCCTCTCCAGGACTTCCTGCAGCACCGAGCGGAAGAGCCGGGACACCTCCTGCACCTCGGGCTCGTGCTCTGCCACCAGCTGCCGGAACCTGGGCGGGAGGGGGAGGGGCAGGGCACGATGGGGCCACGCACCGGGTACCGCGCGACAGGCGCATGGCAGCCTCTA
>NW_012137080.1:3885607-3909989 GCF_000956105.1 Propithecus coquereli | reverse complement strand
TCAGGCTGGTCTCGAACTCCTGAGCTCAAACAATCCACCCGCCTCGGCCTCCCAGAGTGCTAGGATTACAGGCGTGAGCCACCGCGCCCGGCCGAAGGGGAATTTTTAAATGTTTGATTGTGGGTTTGTACTCCTTTCCAAGGATAAGTGCAGGTGAAGAACTTGAGAAATGTAGTTAAAGAACTTGAATAATTTTGAAAGTACTCTCGGTTGTTTGGACTAGATGCTTCTTTGACTTTACTACCAATCCTACCAAGACAGGACCATGCGGCCAGAGCTTACGTTTATATGGCTACTTTTATATTCAGGAGCATTGTTGTACCCAAGCTCTAAATATTCAGTGCCCCCGAGCTCTGACTCCTTCACACACACACACACACACACACTCACACTCACCCCACAGGCAGACTAGTGTGCAAGCTAATATAAAATGGATAATTTAGAAACCAATTTTGGAGATGTCGTCTGGAAAGACTTCTCTAAGAAGGTGATATTGAAGATAAACTGGCAAAGGAGCAGGAGGTAGCTGTGTACAAATCCAGGATGGTAACAACCCAGCAGGGAGAACAGGAAGCCCAAGGCCTTGAGTTCTCTCCCATCAAAACTCGCTTTCCTCCAGGAGCTGCCCCCTGCCTCCCTCTGAACGCCCAGCCCTGGCCTGGTATTCCATGGCCTCTCTCGGATTCCTTTTCCTCCCTTGCTCCTTCTCACAGATAACTGGGTCATCTAGGCCTCCAGCTCTAGTCCTGTGGCCTCGGGCCCCTAGCACTGCAGCCACCCTCCCTGGAGCCTGCAGCCCCGCCATAGTCCTCATCGCGTGCTCACCTGAGGATGGCAGGCCCACAGTAGGATGGGTGGATCTTGGCACAGACGTCCTCCAGTTGCAGCCGCTCACCGGGGCTGAGGTCGTAGGCCGGCCGGGGCGTGCTGGCCAGCCAGCTGTAGTCCACGCCGGTGCACACCTTCCGGACCGCGTTGCTGCGCTCCCGCTGCTGCCTCTCGGCCTCTCGCATCTGCCCCGCCAGCTCCATCATCAGCGTCTCCAGCACCATCTCAGCTGGGCTCCGGGACGACAGCCGAGGCGGGGCCTCCGGCCACCGCAGCCAGGAGATGAGGGACATGGCCCCTGGGCCTGCTGAGACAGGGCAGGAGTGGGTCTTTCCTGGGTCCCTCTGTCAGATAGGGTGGAGAACTGGGAAGCCCATGGGGGAGGGAGGAGAGCAGGGACCCAGGTGAGAAGACCTGTTCTGCCCTGATAGCCGGGTGACCTTGGGTAGGTCACCTAACCTCTCTGAGCAATCATTTGTAATTCTGTAAGACAAGATAGAGCTGTTGTGAGAAGCAGTTGTGAATAAACTTGGCACGTTATAAGCAGAACATAGAAGTAGGGGACTCTCCTGCTTATAACAGTTCTTAAAGCATCGCTGTGAGCAAGCCCAGGGTGCCTCCTGATCCCCACCAACTCCAGACAAAGCAGGGAGCATACTGGGCATGGCTGAGCACAATCTCATGCCTGTGATTTAAGAGGAAAACACACACACGCACACACACGCACACACACGCACACACACACGCACACTCACACATTTAAAACAGATGCTTACATCCTATGTCAATCTAACAGGAAAACACCCTAAGTTTCTAAATGCTTTCAGCCCACTGCTGAAGGACACTTAGAACTGTCTGGGTTTGACATTATCCTGAAGAAACCGAACTTACCCACCCTTCATCCGTTCATTCATCATTCATTCATTCCTCAAGCATTAATCGAGCACTGTGCACACATCTGGGGAGGCACAGAGACGTGAAACCAAGGCAGGGACCCTGCTCTCCAGGAGACGCGAGACTTGATGAGTAAAAGCCATGATGTCGATGCAAAGTGGTAACTGTGTTGGCGACGCTTAGAGCCAGCGTTGGTGGGGGAGGGTAACGCGTGCCTCTAGATGAGGAAAGGGTGGGGAAGGCTTGTGGATGGGACCGGGCCGAAGGGTACACGCAGGCCTCCAGCACGTGGGCTGATGGAGAGGCGACCCAGGTGGAGGAGTCAGCCACGGCGCCAGGTGAGACGGCTGAGCAGCAGGTGTGGGAGCAGGGACTGTACCTTGTCATCGTGCTCCCACGGGGGCCTGTGCAATGCAGGTTTGGGGAAGGATGGACTGACTGGATGAATGAATGAATGAATGAACGAATGGATGGATGGATGGGGCATGAGCTGCCCCGTTGCCTGTGCCTCTGACAACAGTGACGGGAGTGACATTCCCGAGCTAAAGCCTGAAGTGGGTCTTCGAGTTTCCGCACCTCCCCTTCACACACCCTTCCCCCCGCAAGGAGCTCCCGGTTGCGGGCACAGGGGATCGATCCTCTTCCTGCCCAGACCCCCCGGATGCGTGGAAAAGAGATCGGATGAACTCAGTCTCAACAACACGGTCATGAGGCGGGTACCACCTCCTGAGGACACACACATTTGTAGGCAGCCCTCCCACCACCCTGCACCCCTAACGATTAACCTGGAGAAATGAATTGTTAGTGGTGGAGAATCAGACACAAAGGGGAACACTATTAGGGGGTAGCAGTAGCCTTCTGGAATGCCACAATTAAACTTCCTACTTACCCATGGAGATTTGAACCACCAACTCCCTTAGCAACCACCATAATTCAGAAATCTGAAATTGGGGGGGCCTCAGAGTACGCCGCTGACCCCTGCCTGGGAGGTTGGGAGGTGAGAACAGACCATCAGACCATGCTCTTGGGGTCAGGGACAGCAAGGAAGTCTTCTTCTCAGCCTCAATTATGCCCCGAATAATGAGGTTGGGCAGTAGTGTGCGTGTTGAGGGTGGGGGTGGGGCGTGCTCTGTCCCGAGAGCCATGAACACCAGGAGCCTCTGCCTGGGACCAAGGGGTCTCATCACTTCAGGCACAGAGAGATGTTGCAACTGAATGTGTCACCTTTCCTGGAGTATTTGATGGTTAACACCAGAAAGGTGAATGGTGGCATTTCAGGCGTTCACCGGACACCACTGAAGGTGCCGGAATACGTGTAGGTCGCTCCTTCCCAGGGTTGTCCACACTGGCGGTGCTGTCCGGCCTCGGGAGCTCGGGCCTGCAGGAGGAACCTGCTTCTGCGGGGAGGTGGGCGGTGACCCCAGGGTGGGCATGTCTCCGGCACCCCCAGACTCCTGGCCATGAGGCAGGGTGAGGCCAGAAGGGCAGAGTGCGGCCTGAGCACGGCCGCGTGGGGGCCCTCTTCCCTGGGTGTCAGGCTCGTGCTCCTGACCTGAGGGCCTCTACAGAGGGGTGCCCTGCCACTCGCCTCTCCCTATGCCAGGTGGCAGGGGCTGGGCAGGGTGGTGCCCCCTGAGTCCTGAGGTGTAGTTCTCACAGGGGGCGGGGGGGTTTTCTGACTTTTCTCCTCCCTGCCCTCCATACTCTCCTCGACTCTGGCCAGGGCTGGAGGCTTTGGCGCAGACAAGGTTTCTGCTGGAGCTATTTGTGTCCCTGGGGCCAGCTGTTCTCCCAGGAGGCTCTTCAGCTGGTCTGATTAAGTTCTTAACTGCAAAGGAGGGCGGGAGAGAGAGAGAGCGGAAGGGAGCAGGGGAGAACAGGGACAGAGAGGCAGGTGGCAGGCCAGACGGAGGCCAGAGGGGGCCACCTTATCCCAGGGCATCCCGGGACCTGACCCGCGGTGGAGGCCAGGGAACAACGTGGTGCCGGGTGTGGTCAGTGCAGCAACAGCAAGAGTGGCCTTCCCGGGTGCTGTGCACAGTCCGGGTTCTGCCCCTCCTTGCTCTGAATTATCACAGCCAACTTCTCAGCGCGAGCTCCGAGGCCCCTCACCCTCCGGCTGGCCACCGTGCCCACGGCAGCGCCACGGCGACCTCAGAGCATTCCCACGAAGAAGGCCCGCTTCCCGCTCAGCCAACGGCACGAACTATCTGCCGCGAATGCACGAACATGGATAGAATCCTTGTTTAAAGAAATTAGGATGACTGGGGAAATTTGAATTTGAGCTGGATATTAAGGGACGATCATTCATTTTCTTAGTATAAAAATTGTATCAAGGGTGGGGAATATCGGCACACACCAGTCTTAGGAGGTGGTGCGGACGTGCTTAGGGGTGTCTGCATGTCTTACATCCGAATAGCTCGGCAAGGGTATGTGAATATGCACGCACACAAATGAATGCACAGGGCAAGTACGGAAAAGTATTGACAATTGGTGGATCTGGGGTATTCATGGGTGTTTATTGCACCATTCTTCCAACCTTTCCACATGTTTGCACATGTTCGTAATTTAAAAGTTGGAAGAAATCTAGCTCAAAACTTGCTTTTTGCAGGAAGCCTTCCCGATTCGTTCTGTGTGGTGGGCTTGCTTTGTTCCCCAGCACCTCTGCCCACGGCTTCCATTCTACTCGCTGGTGTCGCCGTGGCATCCTCCTCCTCCCACGGGCCTGGGTGGGCGTGGGGTCCGGAGACCGAAGGTTCTCACCCACTCACTCGAGACTCAGCAGACACAGGGGCCTGTCTGTGACGTGCTGGTCCCCGTGCCAGGTGCTGGGGCTCCCTCGGGAGCGTGCACTCGAGAGAGGGAGGAGAACAAGAGAGGAGCGACTGCGATGCTACAGGCGCAGCCCTCGGGTACGGAGGGGCACTCTCGGACCTCGGCAGGACAGCCAGTGGAGGGGACACCCCCAAAGCTCTGCCGAGCACGTGCTGCGTGACCTGGCTCAAGCTCCTTAGCCAGCTGGGCCGTGTGTCTGCGTTTATAAAATGGGGTTAACACGCCCGCTCAGCCCTCTCTGCCGGGTTCCTGGGAGGCTGAAGTGAGAGCAAGTATGTGGAAACGTTTGCTAAACTATAAAATCCTGTGCAATGATCGGGGTTGTAATTGTAATGACACAAACAGGTGAATTCATGGCTGAAGAATTCGGAGAGCCTTGAAGGGCGTGTCACCTTGTCCCTGCCCATAGCTGGAGAGAAGGGACAGACGGAATGCTGACCAAATCGAGTGACGCACGAAGCGAGGGAAGAAGGGAAAGCCAGCTAGGAGGATGGGCTGGGGGCCCTGTGATTGTTAAGGCCCCTCCGAACCTCGGGGTCCTCTGTGAGAACCTTGGGGAGCTGTGTCCCTCCTGGGCTGGGAGCTGGGTGGGGACAGGGCTGCTGCTGTCCAATGACGCCTGCCTTCCGTTCCCTCCCCCAACCCCACCCCCCCGTACTCAGGCCTGGTCCCCACTGCCCACCTCACAGCCTCGGGCCTCAGGGGCGTGCTTGGTGGCCTGGCTACGCCCCCACTCTGCCTTTGCTCGCCCCCCAGCTCAGGCTGGTGTTGGGGAAACCGTGCAGGCTTCGGCAGAGAAACCCTGAATTCAGCTCCTATGCCCTTCCCCTCCCTGCCAGAGGCTGCTTGTGTCCACATCAGCTTCGTGGCTCTGAGCCTCAGTTTCCCCACCTATAAGGGGGTAATAAGGGCACCTACTTCAGGTTACTGTGAAAATCAAACAAGGTAATGTCTTGTAAGTGCTTCATAAACTCACAAGGAACTGGTCCCCCTAGATCTGTGGCTGCCATTGTCATTTAATGCAGAGATTCTTAACCTGGAGTCCTAGGCAGAATTCAAAGATGTATGAATTGAATGGGGGCAAAATCATGTTTATTTCCACTAACGTTTTAGTGAAATGTAGTATTTCCTTTAGTTACGATGGAGGGCCACAGACCACAGTAGTATCAGTAGCACCTGTGACTTTATCTCCAGCAGAGCTCATAGATGTTTTCATAACACTTTAAAGTTGTTATTCTTGAAATATCAGCTATGCTCATCGCTACTATGAAATTGTGGCGTTTATTAAGCTTGTCACTAGATGCCATTATTTTGCATGTTGATAGCGATGCACATATATTACTATATCACAATTTTTTTTTTTTTTTTGAGACAGAGTCTCACTCTGTTGCCTGGGCTAGAGTGCCGTGGCATCAGCCTAGCTCACAGCAACCTCAGACTCCTGGGCTCAAGCGATCCTCCTGCCTCAGCCTCCCGAGTAGCTGGGACTACAGGTGCAGTCACCACTACGCCCGGCTAATTTTTCTATTTTTAGTAAAGACGGAGGTCTCACTCTCGCTCAGGTTGGTCTCGAACTCCCGCAAGCAATCCTCCCGCCTCGGCCTCGCAGAGTGCTAGGATTACAGGCGGAGCCACCTTGCCCGGCCCACAGATTGTTTTTAAAGTATATTTTGATAGGTGTGTTTCAATAGAGCTGTTTCCTTTGTAATCCAATGAACTTAATTGTGTGCATTTAGAAGGATTTTTTTCTGACAGTGTATTTATAGGGTTCACAGACTCCCACGGGGTTCAAGGGCACAAAAAACAGGGGCCTCCTGGATTGGTGCAAGCTCGACCCCAGCCCTGGTCCTGCCTTCTGCTTCTGGGGTGGGGAGAGCTGATGCCCCGTTTCAAGGAAAGCTCGTGGTGCAGCCGTGGGTTCGCTCAGAGCACAGCGGGAAACCGCTCGCATGTTCCGTCTCTGCCCTTGGCGTCACTCACCCAAGCCCTTTATCTTCTATTCTCTGATTTTCTCTCTCCTCCTTCCTCTCCCCTTCATTACCCCTTCCACTCCCGCGCTCTCTGAGCCTTCCCTGCAGCCTATTTTTGAACATCCCTGAGGTTAATGTCTTTTCCATTGCTCCCTGGGAGACACTACTGCCAGCTGTGGCTCATTAGCTATGCTGGAAAAACCTCCCCCAGGCCTCACGGGCAAGAGTCATCTCTGGTTCCAGGCAGTTAGCAGTCAGAGGGGAACTAGGGATGTCTCAGCGGTGGGAGCAAGGGGGGGCCTTGCTCGGAGCTGGAAGCAAGGCCGGGCCTCCCTGCAGGAGGGGTGAGAGCCTCAGTGCTTCTATGAGTGCCAAGGCCCTGCACCAGCCCCCAGCCCCCGGTGGGGGACAGTGCAGTCCCCTGGGCCAGGAACGCTGGTTTCGCGGTGCAAAGGGAGCCACACCCAGGGGACCTGGCCCAGGCTCCTCCACCTTGAAGCTGAGCTGGGAGTCTGCAGGCTAGGGCCATGGACACGGAGCGGCACTTACTCCTGGCCGTCCCTGAGCAGGCAGGCTGGCTGGGCGGAGGCCTCTTAGTAGGTGCAGACAGCAGGTGCTCCTCTCTCTGACTAAGCTGCCTCCCAGCCCTGTTTTTGTAATGTCCAAGTCCAGCTTCACAGATCACAAATTGACCTATTTCTCTTTGACATCACAGAAAACCTGCAAGCCACCAAGCCAGGTCTGACTGGGCCTGCCCTGTGGGTCCCCCACCCCCCTGACAAACATCTGCTCATCTCTCAGGACCCCCTGCAGCCTGCCCCTCACTGGCCCCCTTGAGGGAGCACTGATCTCCAAGGCCACCAGGGCCTGGCACGAGGGCCCATGAGCACAGCATCTGTAAGAGACATGTTTCTCATTGTTTGGGTCGTGTTCCTCCCTCCCCCACACAGCCACGCACTCTGCGAGGGCACGAGCTGTGTTTGTTGGATCTGCTGGCACCCAGTAGGCTCTTGGTAAGTGGTTCCTAAATGAACGAACGAGTGAATGGCTGTCGGTTCTCCTCACACTGAGGCAGAGGTGCAAGCAGGAGGGAGCGAGTGTGCGGGTCCAACTACCCTAACTGGGGGGGCTGATCCCCCAGAAACTCTACCCTGATCCCACGGTCACAGCCTGGACTTTCCTTCCAAGCCCAGTCTTCTCCCCGGAGCTCCACGCTGCACCAGTCTGCCCTGGCCTGCTCTCCTGCGAGTGTTATCGGGGACTCCCAGGCCGCTTGTGGTCAGGGAACCCGAGGCCCACACGTCACCCACGTGTCTGGAGCATCTTTAGAGCCTGACTCTGTGCCTGGGACTTAGGAGGTGCCCGAATCACAGTTCTCCAGTCCGTGCAAGGATCTCTGATTAGGCTTCACCTGTCTTCTCCCCGCCTGTGTCCTCTCCATAGGAGCGGAAGAGAAAACGCTGGGGCTGGGTTCTCCCCAACAGGCTTGCTGGTGCCGAAGCTATGGCCTCCCACGAGTTTATAAAGCAAGAACAGGCCCTGGCCCCGAGGATTCTGCAGGGTCTGCCTACTCTGGTAGAGCTGAGGAAAACCCAAGGGGCCTCCTGACTGCTCTCAGGGCCCCCCGCCTGCCACACCCCGAGGCCACCCCTCCCGGCTCCTGGCCTCAGCACTACCTTGTACAGGTGCGGCTGCTCTAAGGTGCGGGCGGGGAGGGTCTGGGGACACTGCCCTCTTACCTGGCTGAGGTCAGCCTCTGCTGAGGCGCAAGTTTGCAGCAGAGTCCTGCTTTTTGCTTCCCAGTCTGGGCCAAGAGAGTATCTGGATCTTTTCAGGGAAGAGCAGGAAGTTCAGCAGCCGCGGGAGGGCAGGGTGGGGAGGGCAGGCGACAGTCTAAGCCTCTCCCTCCTTTTCTCTTCTGCTGCTGGCTGGTGCCTCATGCTTTTCCCTCTTTCTGTCTCCGAGAAGTTTTGCCAGAGAAAGCAGCCCTGACCAGAAGGATCTAGCCTGGGCTGGTGTTTGTGGGGGGGGGGGGGGGGGGTCCCGGGAGGCTGAAGCCACAGCTTCCCAGATGAACCGCGGAGGCGGGCCAGCTCCTGAGCTGCGGTTGCCATGGAGACCCACTTAAGCCTCTTTCCTGGAGCAGCATTATCTACAGAAGGAGTGGCTGACCTGACACACACACACACACACACACACACACACACACACACAACACTAGAGATGGCCCTGCAGCAAGAGAGTGCTTGTGTCCGGATGGCGCTCTGGTCCCTTCCTCCTCCAGCCAGCACTCACGGCACAAATTGGGCGTCACCCAACCCTCTGCAGAGCGGCAGGCGCACTTGCTGCTTGCAGATGTGCCCCACAACCAAGTGTGTGGCTCCTGGAGGGGGGGGGTCCCCTCTCTCCACCGACTCCTTCCAACAGGAGAGGGGTGGCTCCGGCTGCTGAGGCAGGGCCCTGCGAAGACACATCTCCACTTTGCCCTGCCACGTCCCCTACCTGTCCCTCTCTCTGCTCATCTAAAGTCTTTCCTTCCCTTGAGGCAAGCTCAAGTGCAGACGGTTCTTCTGACTTTCTGCAGGAGGGGCGGTGCTTAGGAAAAAATCCAAGAGGAAGAGGGAACGTGGAATATAAAGTATTGATTTTGAGGTATTTGGGGCCGGCAGAAGCATCCCAGCCTCCCACACTTGCAGCTGGGCCTCCTGCCTGTCTCTGCTCTCCGGATACTCTGTCACTTGCAGACTGTTGTGGCTGTGGGCCACGTGTGTGCCAGCCCGTGCCCGGCAGACATTAGGTGGCACTGAAACAGACATACGCTGCCCTGTGCGGGGCGCTGGGGTCCAGTAATGGGCTCTAGGTGGCACTGCAGTAGATCTTAGGTCATGCAGTGGCCTTTGGACACATCTAGTTTTGATTGTGTTGAAAGTAAAGCAGACAGTGCTGCCAGGAAGAAATGAAACCGTGGCTCTGAAACTGACGCAGATTGCCCACCGCCCGCCTGCGCGTTTCGATGTCTTCCCTGGGGGAGACGCCGCTCTGTGCTTGCTCTGCGGCTGGTTCCATTTGGCTGGGCCCATCTGCCTTCCCTCCTCACCCCTCGAGCAAGCAGGGCCTTGAGTCAGGAGCTGGATCACATCCTGATCCGTTCACAGCATGACAGTCCCGAGACTGAGAGGGTCACTTAGGGATGGGAGAGTCCCCCATTTTGGGAAGCTGCTGAAGCTGACCTCTGACCCACAGTTCCCACGGGGCCTCCACCCCAGGGCCAGCTAAGGCCAGAGTGGCCTGAGGCAGGTGGCAGGGAGTACCCACCTCTGAGCCCATCCTGGGACTTCCCTAAAAAGCGTGGCACAGAGATCCAAGGGCAGAAATTCCGAGGCTTGTCCACACTGGGGGTGGGAGGAAGAGGAGGATGAGGAGGCTCTGCCTTCCCTCTGGGAAAGTCACCGGAAGCAATGAGCAGAAGGGGCCAGGGACCAAGTCACACACACATTCGTGCAACACGTATTTCTAGAGCACCATTCCATGGGCGCACGATGCCAGGAGCCGGCTGAGGCTGGGTAAGCCCGTTCCCCTCCCCTCTCCACGTGCCCAGCCAGGCCTTGGGTGCTGGGTCAGACCGGTGGGAGGTGGAAGGCTGGCAGGTGTGTAGGGAGCGGGGACAGGGTTAGGGGTCAGAGTAAAGTTTTTTATCTCCCTGGCGCACAGCCTTGGGTGTACTACTGACCATTCTGTGCTTGAATGAAAAAGTTCACTCCTTTTCCACAGTCATGCCTTCATCTTAATACTTCTTCCTCACACACACACACACACACACACAGACACACACATAGACACACACTTAATATAAATGAGATCATACAGGCCAGCAGAGGAAAGATCCCGTTGCAGCCGCGTGCCAAGGCAGGATGGAGCTGCAGGACTCCTGACCCTGTGACGCCGGGGACACGCCGGGGACTCACCTGCGGATGAGCAGAGTTCCAGCACACACCACCCCCCGCCACCGTCCAGACACAGCCAGCCCCTCCCCTGCGTGTTCAAGTGATGCGGGTGACCCAGAGAGGGAGGTCTCCCTACCCCACCTCCGCCCCCACCTGCTGCCTTGAGGCATAACTCACAGGGGGCTGGGTGTGGGTGTGGACTGCCCCTTCATTTTGATCGTTAGCCTGCGGAGCCTGTGATTACCCGATTACCCTCGCTGAGTGTGAATTTCTCCCGGGGAGCAAAGGTGGTGGTTGTTCTTCTCTCACTGGGCGTCAGTGGAAGTCGCAGCCCTTCAGCTGGAGAAACATGGCCTCACAGGTGGCATCCGATTAATAAATTGGCGATGTGGAATTATGAAGCCACTGGGTGCGAGGCTGGGTTAAAAACTGCAGGGAGGTTAGCAAAGAGCCCTGGCTGCGTGTGTGGGTGTGTGTGCTCCTTCTGTTCCCTCCTCCTGGTGTCTTTCCGGGCTGAGGGGACTGGTCCAAACCATTTCTAACACTCAGCTGTGCGTGGGGTTTTCAGAGTCCTGCAGGTCTGTGTAGCCCAAATCCTGAATGAGGTTGAACTAAACTGACAGGATGTTCATGCGACCTGCAGCTCCCCACACCTTTCACTCTGGGCAGCCTTCTTTTCTGTTCCTGTGGCCACATCTCCTCTCCAGGTACCATTGACTGAATATTTGCAACCCCCTTAAATTCATATGTTAAAATCCTAACTCCCAAGGTTATGATATGATGAGATAGGACCTTTGGGAGGTGGTTAGGTCATGAGGGTGGAGCCCCCATGAATGGAATTAGTGCCCTTATGGAAGAGGCCCGAGAGAGCTCCTTGCCCCTGCCACCACGTGAGGGCGCAGCAAGGAGACGCTGTCCATGAACCAGGAAGCGGGCCCTTCGCAGACGCTGAATCCGCTGGCACCTTGATCTTGGAATTCCCAGCCTCCAGAACTGTGAGAGATAAATTTCTGTCATTTATAAGCCACCAGTTTATGGTATTCTGTCACAGCAGCCCAAACAGACTAGGGCACCAGGACAGGAAGCGTCGTGTCTGTGTTGGGTGGAATTCCGTGTTACTTTCTGTTGTTATAGTCCTGGAAGGCAGCTTGAAAGAGGAGGCATTTTGGCAGTCTTCCAAACGACACATGTTCTTGGTGGGCTGAGCAAGGAGGGACCCCAGGGATGGGAAGGGAGGGGATTGTACCGGCCACCTCCGTGCACCCTGGCCCAGAGCCCTGTTGCCCACAGAACTGCCCAGTGGGCTGCCCAAGTCAGACAGGAACATACTCGGGTGGACAGCCCCCCAGGGCTCCTATAGGTGCTTCACCTCTGACCTCCATAGCTCTTCCTCAATGCTAGTTCACTGGGACAAACTCAACCACCCCCAGCTCCTGTGTCTGGGGGCCCGGGCGCAGGGCAGGGGCTCTTGCAGTGCTCAGAATTCTCTGTTGACCCCTGAGACTCCTACCTGTTTATGCAGAAGTCAGGCGCCACGGAGCACGCCTGAGGGGCTGCCTAGAGAGGCTGCGGGGAAGGCTCAGCTGTGCTCCTCCTGCCCTGCCCTGGGTCCCCGGGGCCACCTGAGCTGGGAAACATGGCAACAGGAGTCACCCGCCCTCATTACCTGGCCTCCTTCTCCACTTGAACACTGTCTCCCTCACCAGCCAAACAGACACTGAGACGCTCGTGCTCTGGGCTCCAGCTG
The DNA here is from genome assembly GCF_000956105.1 of Propithecus coquereli. Taxonomy (NCBI): domain Eukaryota; kingdom Metazoa; phylum Chordata; class Mammalia; order Primates; family Indriidae; genus Propithecus; species Propithecus coquereli. Next base: position 3,897,771 of record NW_012137080.1, on the reverse strand, counting down.
GGAGACCAGGCTATTCTGCAGGTCCCGGCAGCAGCCACTCTGTCCCCAAGGAGTCACCGAGGCCTCACTGCACTAGTGCCCTAGCATGGGCCCACAAGGCCTCCCCCACTTCTTCGGGGAAATTTGGTGCTATTAAATTATGCTAGTTTGTAATTAACCTTCTTCCAGAGACTGCCTGATGCGTAATAGGCATTTAAATACATTGTTTTATGAAATTACTTACATATTTTTAAAATGCATGCAACACAAGATCAAATTAAATTTTATTTTATTTTAGAAACAGAGTCTTGCTCTGTTAGGCTGGGGTGCAGTGGTGTGATCCCAGCTCACTGCAGCCTCCTGAGCAGCTGGGACCACAGGCACATGTCGCCACGCCCAGCTAATGTTTTTAAAAAAATTTTTTTGTAGAGACGGGGTCTCGCTATGTTACCCAAACTGGTCTCAAACTCCTGGGCTAAAGCCAAATTAAATTTTTAAAAAAATGATGCTAAGGCCCCAGACTGTGGTCTCGAAATGCCATTTATCCCTAGAAGTAATGAGGGCTCCTTGGGGAAGAGGCTGATTCCAGATATGAGCAGAAATGTATAAGACAAACCTGGAACATCATCTATGGTAAAGCAAGGGAACCATCAAAGACTTCTAGGGTCCACAGATTGGGTGGTAATGCTGAGTCTCTGTTGATTTCCTAACTCGGAAGGTTGTATTTTATGTATTCTTGTAGGAGAGTGCCCTTATTTGGGGGCAAGTACACTCTGGAGTATTTGCGGGGTATTTTGTCTGCAGCTTCCTCTCAAATCATTCAGAAAAAGACTAATGATAATGGGATATACATCAAAATAGAAAGAGCGTGGGCAGGAGCTGTGACTTGCTTCTACCCGACGGAATATGGCGAAGGCGACGGATTTGATTTCACCTTTATATAAGGTTCTGTCTCGCTAGCCGGCTTGCTCTAGAGACTGTCTCGGCCGGTTTGGTGAAGTAGCCAGTCATGCTGGAGAGGTATAGACAGCAAGGATCTGCCGGCAGCCTCTAGGGGCTGACAGTGGTCTCTAGGCTCCACCCAGCAAGAACCAGGATTCTCAGTCCCATAACCTCAGGGAAACGAATTCTCAACTGTTAACATTTCATTTGCACGCTCCCTCTGTTTTTCTAGTTTTACATATATTCCATTATTATGAGTCTTTTTTCCAACTCATTGAGAGCAAGCTGCAGCCAAAATGCACCATTACCCTTAAATATGCCAGTGTGTACTTCCCCCAGAACAAGGACATTCACCTACAGAGTCGAGATGGGACCCCCAGGAAGTGGGGATAATAAAGGCTCACCCTGGCATCTGTCTGCCACACCAACCAGAGCTTGGAGTTTCATGAGCAAGTGTAATTGCCCCTCTGCCCTGAGGTGTACTTTTCAAAAATTATTATTACTTGGGATCTGTTTTCTGTTGGAGAATTACTTCTTTCTCCTGTGTATGCAGTCTTGATACTCTAGTCAATGAGGTCTCCTGCTCCTTGCCAGCCAAGGATGGGCAATTGAACACACGCCCTCAGGGACTTTGGATCTTGGACAGAGTGATGCGGAAAACCACACTTGGTACAAGGCTGAGTACGATAAATCCGGACGTGTCAGTAACTCACGTACCTCCGAGTGGGTTGGACAGAAAGGTGTAAGTGTTTCCTCTAGGTAAACAGGCTCCACGACAGAGTTGAATTAGAATTCAAAAAAGAGCCCAAATGTGAGGGGACTGGACAGGAATCCAAATGATTTTTCTTATTTTGGGGGGGTATAAAATGTCACCAAAAGAAATAGAAAAGGCTGTCCAATGAATACAAGAAGCATGTCAATGGGACTCATTCAAAGTTAAATATCTAGTAAGAAACAGAACTAGGATTCAAACTTAGATCCGCAATGCCTCCACACTGCACACTCCCTTGGCTATCCCACCCCATGCAGTGAGAGCCCTAGCCAGTGCCCGTGGACCTCTGCCCAGTCTGAGAGTCAGGGGGCTGAGTGAGGGGTGGGGGGCTTGGCCAAGTTGCAGAAGGGGAGCTGGAGACACGAAGCCAGCTGGTAGGCATGGCAACATCATGCCTCCCCCAGGCAGCTTCAGGGCAGTTCAGGGCCACTGTGGTGGGGAACAGGAGAGCAGCCCGATACCATTGACCCGAGGGCAGCAGGCAAGGTGCCCCCGGGAGATTGCAGTAAGCAAGGGCCAAGATTGGAGCCCGTCTCCTGGCCCTGACTCTAGCCTCATCACATGCCTTTCAGGGACATCATGAGGACAGAGGGCACGCATTTTGTCCCAAAGGCTGTTGAACGCGCTAAATGTATCAAGCACCTACTTTATACCAGACACTCTGTTATGTGTATCACACAAGGTAACGCCCCCCACCATGACTCCATTTCAGAGAGGTTCAGTGATTCGCCCATGATCACAGAGGTAGAAAGTGGCCAAACTAGGACTGTGAATCCCAACCCGGTGCTCTTTCCACTGCTCCATGTGGCTTCTCACAGGCAGGAGCTGAGGAAATGAGTCTTAGGGGAGGCAGCATTTTGTAGCTGTTGAGAGCCTTCAGTGCATGTCGGGCTGCCCAAGTTCAAATCCAGCCCTATTGCTTGCAAGCTACACAATTGTAGGCAAATTATTTAATCTTTCTGTGCTTCGTCAGTTTGCTTATCAGCATCCTTTGTACCACCTACCTCATAGGGCTGTGAGAGGATTAAATAACACACATAAAGCCCTGCACTCAGGGTCTAGAACACGATGACTATTCGATGGAAATTAAGCTATTACTATGCCGTAGCTGCTGCACTGAACGTGGCTCTCCCTGGGTGGCTGAAAGATGGTTCTAGGTGGAGAGAGAAATAGGAATATTGGAGGGAAGAAAAGAGAGAGGATGGAACCCTCAGAACCAGCTGCTTTCAACTCTCTTGAGAGCTTGTCACTTGGAATGAAATCAGCAAGTCACAACTTACCCTTACAGCATAGCTCTTCATCCTTCACCAATGCATTTCAGACACCGTCTCGTTTTTGCCTCATCACAACCCTATCTGGTGGGCACTATTATCCCCATTTTGCAATTGAGGAAACTAAGTTCTAAGATTCCAGGTCCTGCCCAAGTTAGGCAGTGGGGTGGGAATTCTAGGTGGGTGACAGACTGAGTTGCCCTGACCACCTGGCAGAGGGGGAAGACCTCAGGGGCAGCGGGACTGTAGGATGGCTTACACCAGTGGTCCTCAGATTTGCGCATGCTTCAGAGTCCCCTGGAGTGCTTGTGAAAAACACAGATTGCTGGCCCCACCCCAAGAGCTTCTGATTCAGTTAAGTCTGGGGTTTGGAGCTGGTCTTGCTCAGTGCCCTCTAACCGTGAGCAGCAGCGACATCTTGTGGTGAGGAGCGGAACGAACCTTGGACTCCCTGGGCCTGAGATCCCCACCGGTCCCGGGTGATGCTGGACCCGGGCAGTACTTCACTTAACCGGGCACTTCACTTAACGATTGCTTTCGGCCCACAGGAGCATTTTACGACAGGAACTATTAACCCTGAGAGCTTGACACCGACCCTTGGCAGGGTTTGCTGACTGATTATGGTTGGGGTCATAATGAGCGTGCGGAGAAGCGAGCCGCGAGCCCTGTAGGCTGGGGCAGTGCCGCCTTCTAGTTCCTCGGCTCAGGCGGTTGTTGAATGCGTAGACAGGGACGTCAGTGTCTCTGCAGTTGGGCAGCTGTGGGGTAGTAGGACGACCCCGGGCCTGTGTCTAGGGCGCAGGTCTGAATCCCCGCTCTGTTTTCCTGAGGGGAGACCTGGGGCGCCTCGCCTCAGCTTTCCGAGTTTGTGCATCTGCAAAATGGGCAGGGGGCCATCAGTCATGCATGTGACGGTCATCTGGTAAGGGAAGGGGCTGAGCGCGACGCCTGGGGACAGGCGTCAGGGAGAGGGCGCCCGCCCAGGCGGCTCAGTTCCTTCCCCTGCTACCAGCCGTCAGCCCAGGCGCCACCTCGAGACCTGGCGCGAGTGTCGCCCCAGCCAGGGCCCGGACGCGCCTCCGAGGCTCCCTCCCCTAGACGTCTCCTGCCCGGAGGAGACATTAATCATTAACCGCAGGGTTAGCGGGGCGGCTGGGGCGCCGGGGCAGTGCCCCGGCAGGGTGCGGGAGCGGGCCCGCCCGCCCGGCGCTCTGCGTAGCGCCTGCCTCTGCGCTGAGTCACTGCGGCCCGGCAGCTCCCTGCAGCCGGGACCTCGCACCCGGGGCGGGGGTCGGGGGGGTTCGCGCCGCCGAGCGTGCCTTTGCCCGCCCACGTGCCGCTCCTCGGCGCGCCGCCGCTCGCGGTCGGCAGGGGGCGCCCGTCTGCGCCGTCGGGGGCCCGGTGGGTCCCGCCGAGGGTGCGGCAGGCTGGCCGGGGTGGGCCGGGGGCGGAGTGCCGAGAAGGTGCCTTCCCAAAGCCATAAGCCCTCCCCGCTGAGACGACTGGGCCGGCTCGGCCACACACGCGCACCCCACATGCCCTATTGCAAAAGGCGGCCTGTGGGGAGTTATTTCACGGAGCCAAGGTCGGGAGGCAGGGCAGGTCAGCCTCTTGCCCAGCTTTGTCTGGAGAAGATCAGATAAATTAATTGGCAATAAGAAGCACGTAGCCAACACCGCGGAAAGCGCTGTTACCCTTCCTCCGCCAGGTTCAGGACCTCATGCCTTAGGAACTGCTGCGCTGGGAACCGGTAGTCGGTTTTGGAGGGTCAGGGCGCTCTCCCAGCACCCCAAGGCTGTCTCCTCTGAAGCCCACTCGCCAGGTTAAAGCCTGCTGGGGTGCCAAGAGCGCTCCCCCAGTTCTGCTGTGGTGGTCCACCAGGAAAGATGCTCAAAAATCTCAGCATCTCCCACCTCCAAACCCCAGGGAATTCTACTTTCTCTAATCCCCTATGGCCATGTAGTTAAGGAGGCCACTTAACTTTTAATCCAGCATCCGTCTGCCAGCAGGTGCCGAAGGTCACTGCCCACAGCTGGCCAGGTTTCACTTTAACTGCAGTGGTACCTCTGATGTGACACACCGGGCAGGCTGACCCAGACTGCTGTCCCTTCATGGAGTGGAATGCAGGGGGAGGAGACTCACAGAATGGGTCCAGGGGTGAGGCCATAACAGCCACCAGAGAGAGCAGCCCAGAGTGACTGTGTCCACAGCCCAGAGCCAGCAGGCTGCAAACCTACCCCCATAATGCCTGTGCCCTTGCTCTCCTCTCCCCAAGGGGGAGTAGTGAGAGGGCGCGGATAGATGAAAGAGAACAGAGGTGGGCATTCGTGCAGGACCTAGGGTCATGAGTTCTAACCCCAGTTGGTCACTGCACACCTATGTGATGACACATAATTTCTCTGTCTCAGTTTACCCAGCTGAAAATGGCACCTGAGTGCCATTTTTTTTAAAATGTCATAGTGTTTGTTTAAATTCTGAGGTTAAAAAATAAAATATTTCCAAATGACATAGCAAAAACTGTAACAGACTACGTTTTGGGATACAAAAGTTTCTCATCCCCGTTGTGCAGGTGGGGTGCTGGTATCTGATGTGCTTCTGGGTAATTCTTTAGCAGATAAAACTGAATTGGGTCCCCAGACCCGCCTGCCATCCCATAAGGCTATATGAATTGAGGATTAATCAATTAAAGTGCAATTCCAATTTTTTTTTTTTTGAAACAGAGTCTCACTCTGTTGCCCTGGCTAGAGTGAATGCCGTGGCGTCAGCCTAGCTCACAGCAACCTCAAACTCCTGGGCTCAAGCGATCCTCCTGCCTCAGCCTCCCGAGTAGCTGGGACTACAGGCGTGCACCACCATGCCCGGCTAATTTTTTCTATATATATTTTTTTAGCTGTCCAGATAACTTCTTTCTATTTTTAGTAGAGACGGGGTCTCGCTCTTGCTCAGGCTGGTCTTAAACTCTAGACCTTGAGAGATCCACCCGCCTCGGCCTCCCAGAATGCTAGGATTACAGGCGTGAGCCACCGTGCCCAGCCGTGCAATTCCAATTTTTAAGCCTTCTGACTGAGGCTTGGATTTTTCTCTGCATTCCCCTGAGATACAGCGTCTCTGGATAACACATGTCTTAAGGTTCTAAGTAAGCCTGTTTATTAGAGATGCCTCCCCAAATTTAAAGATATGCTTTATTATTTTTAAAGTGCTTAAGACGACAGAGGGAATTGTTTAATTTTTTATTTTTTTATTTTTTGAGACAGAGTCTCACTGTGTTGCCCGGGCTAGAGTGCCGTGGCGTCATCCTAGCTCACAGCAACCTCAAACTCTTGGGCTCAAGCAATCCTCCTGCCTCAGCCTCCCAAGTAGCTGGGACTACAGGCATGCACCACCATGCCGGGCTAATTTTTCTATATTTTTAGTTGCCCAATTAATTTATTTCTAATTTTAGTAGAGACAGGGGGTCTCACTCTTGCTCAGGCTGGTTTTGAACTCCTGAGCTCAAACAATCCGCCCACCTTGGCCTCCCAGAGTGCTAGGATTACAGGCGTGAGGCACCGCGCCCGGCCTGGAGGGAATTGTTAATTCAGTCTTCCCTGTTTCCTTGGAAGAACTGCAATGACATGAGAACTTACCGAGGTTCCACTAAGAAGTGCTTTTTTGGTGAAGTGTTTTGTAAATGTTAACGACTTCTCAATGATGTTTGTGTCTTCAGCAATGACCCTTGGTTCTGTGCATCACAAATGGCTTCTCTCTACTTTAATTCCCAACACCTTGGAGCCGAGGATGGTTTCTTGGCCTAAACAATTTTCACATGTAGAATTACCAAGGCGTACTTCAAAAAAAAAAGAACTCCTCTAAAATGTTATCGGTGGACATCTAACCATATCATAAAATACAGACTGATTTCATCCCCAAATTTCCTTTCATTTGGGCCTGGAATGGCTTTACCACCCTTCAATATGGGTGACAAGTGAAAAATTTCATAAACACTATCTCCTTTAGTTTTTAGTTATCACATGTGGCTTTTCCTTTCTACTTTCCAAACCCTGTGGAGCTTTTCAGCTCCAGATTCTTGCTTGCGAGTGTCTCTGCCTGCTCGCGGAGTGCTTAAGTCAGAGGTGCTCTGTGGAGTCTGCTTAGACCTGGAGAACACCGCTTTACCCGGAACACGCTTGCTTGCTTGTGCGTAACTGTGTAGATAGACAGAGTTTGGTGTGTTCTGGGGGGAGGTGATTTCCCCAGCTGTCATATATTACATTATATACTATTATAACCATCTGGGCTGCCTCAAAGGCTTGGTGTAGGGTTCACAACAGATAATTAATCCATTCATTCATTAATCCATTCATTCGTTAAGTGTTTATTATGAACTCGCCTGGAATATGACAATCTGTCTTCTCGGTGGCAGCAGAAAAGTCGAGAAAGACCCCTATGGGAGTACCTGCCCATAGCACCACCAGGTGTGTGCACAGGCTTAACACCAGCCTGTGTGTGCAGGAGGCCTGCTGCAGCGGGGAGGAGGAGGAAAGCCAGGTGGGGGGTAGGGGAGGCAGGTGCCGCAGGTGGAGGAAGCAGGAAGAAGGGCGAGGGCTCACTGTCCAGCCTCAGCAGGCCCTGTGATCTCACTGCTGAGCTCGGTTTCTCCCGGAAGCTCCCGGGCAATTGCTGAGCTGGGTGTGACTTCCTAGCCCTGCACATCTGCCCGGCCAGCGCAGGGCCTCTCAGCATTGTCTTCTCAGGATCTTGCCTCCCTCTGCTCACCTCCCCAGCCCTAACTCACGGTCACTTTCTCCCTTACCTGCCTTCCCCCAGCCGCAGAGAGGAGGGTTTGGAAAGGGAGGAACCTGGGGGAAAGCGCCTCCAAGGCCGGCACAAGCCAGCCTCACTCCTTACTCCAGGCCCAGGCTTCCTGGAGCCTTTGTCTCTGGCGGAGACACAACTGAGAGAACCTGGACCAGCCTTGCCTGGTGGCGCCTTCCAGGGAGGTGAGTGGCTGGGCCAGGGTGAGACGGTGGGCTTCTCTCACTGCTGGGTATGGGGCTCCGTGAACCAGGTGAGGTGATCGACGTGAACTGGTACCAGAGGTGGAAGGACAGACAAGGGACACAAAAGGGGTTTGGGGGCGAGCTAAACTCTGGGACAGAGGTGGTCACCATGCTGTCCCTCTGCCAAAGGCTGACACATCAGCCAAAACCACCAGATGCGGGCTTGGTCTCGTCATGTTACAGATCTTGCATCAGTCTGGGAACTTCCCAAAGGCACAAGCCATGTTTCCTCTTCATCTTACACCTCGTGTAAGAGGCTCCATCCCTCAAACTCAGTCAGTGCTCACCTGGCACCTGCCAGCCCGTGGCCAGCCTGCTGAGAGGGGAGCAGGGCACGGGTGCTCTCATGCCCCCGAGTGGCTCCCTTGGCCAGGATGGGCCCCGGGTCCTCTGGTTGTCCAGCTCGGCCTCATGGGCATCCCGTGTCTGGAGAAGCTTAGGGGGACACCCGGCCTTCCACCTCCTCACCCTCTGGGACCTGCGTGGACTCGGAACCCCCTCCCTGGATGCAAAGCGAAGCCTATTGACATAGATGGACTAGTGGAGGTCACACAGCTGATTCGGGACCAAAGAAGGTCCTGCTGCCTGGCTTTCCACTTCCCTCCCTCCCCAGATGGTTCTGGCCTGAGATCAGCCAGTCAGCACTATAGGTCGACCACCTACTGTGTGCAGAGCCACGTGCTCAGTGTGTGATAGTCACCTTTTGTCTCGCCTGCCCATCCTCCCTTCGCCCTCATTCTGACCAAAGGGTTCCAGTTCTGAACCACCCACACGTGGTCAGGAAGATTCCTGTAGAGCCCATTGCCAGAAGTAAGCACCTGGCCCGGGCCTGGCCATAGAGATTTCACCCCCACGCCTCATGCTGGTCACAGACATCAGCACCAGGACTTTTGCTGGAACTACTGGGGAAAAGAAACTCTCTGTGCTGGCGGAACATATGAGCCTGGGACTGCTGGTGGGCATCTGGCCACCACGAGAGGGGAGCCCAGCCTGGAACAGAGAAGGACCCCTCCCGAGGATGTCCCTTGAGCGCCTAGAACGATGACACCCGGAATGGCCCGGGTATGTGACGTCTACGTTTCCTCTCATGCCTAAGTTAATTCGAGGTGGGTTTCTGTCACTTGGAACTAAGAGCGCTGACCAAGATGGGGAGAGGAGGAGGATGCTCGGAGAATAAAGAGGGGAAGTGAAATGATGTCTACCTTAGAAGGGTCCCAGGCTGAGGGGAAATGCAGTTTTCGTTCCTGTGTGTCTGAACACAGGATCTTCCATTTTCAAAACCTTTTCGTGTGTATGTGGAATCTACACTCAGAAAAGTGCTTGTATTTTCTATTTCTGTGCAAGTAACACATATTCATGGTGGAAAACTTAGAAAAAACAAAGAAAAAAGGAAGGAAGGTCACCCCCAGGCCACCATCCACTGTCACTCTTAGCAGGCCCGTGTGTGCATGTACCTTTATCAAGTCACAGGAGGGGCACCCCATCCATGTCACTTTACCTTTGTCCCCACTGACCGGTGCGTGGGGATCTCCTGTAGGAACATATGAAGGACATTTTAGGAGACAGCTTTTGTGGCCCTGCCACGTCCACGTGCATCTCACCACCCAGCCTCCCATTTGTTTCAGGAAGAGGCACAGAGGCCATCTGTGGACAACAGTGGCTGCTCTCCATAGTGTCACCGTTAGAGGAAGTCCTAACAGAGCATTGCATTCACTCACTTGTTCAATAAGTAAATATCCAAGTGCCGCCACGTGCCAGGCACTGAACTACGAGCTCCAGGCACGAAGAGCAAAACCAGCCACGGTCTCTACCGCTTGGAGCTTAGAGCAGAGTGAGGCAAAGTCGCTCATCGGATGCTCACTACACGAACGTGCAGCGTGGGCTGAGACAGGTGCTGGGGGAGCGTAATGCGGGCGTTGTGGCCCTCTCCAGAAGGCTGTCCTGAGGAAGTAAAGGATGAAAAGGCGTCAGCCAAGGGAGGGAGTGAGCGTTCCAGGCAAAGGCCTGTAGCTAGAGAGAGAAGGGTGAGGGCCTGAGGGAAGCCAGGTGGCTGCAGTGGAGACAGGGGGAGCGCCCTGTGATGCGGGAGCTGGTGGCAGAGAGGGGGTGGAGCCAGACGATGCAGGGCCTTGGAAGTCACATTGCTAAGTTTTGTCTTTAAGAACAAACGGAAGCCACTGAAGTTTCCATGAGTGGGGCGGGGGGGGGGGGTGATGTCACGTGGCTGCGTCGTGAGGAATAGGTTGGACAGGTCCACAGTGGCCTCGGGGGCAGCAGGTAGGCGGCTGTCACAGTCAAGGTGTGAAAGTTCAGAGCAGCTTGCAGTAGGGTGAAGGGAAGTGGAGAGAGGAGGAGGGACTGGAGAAGTATTGAGGAGATAAAATCAGCAGGACTTTTTCTTCTGGGCTTGCTCAACTGGCTGGGTGGTGACACCAGTCACGAAACCAGGAAACAGTGTAGGAGAACAAACCAGGCTGATTTTTTCCATCATAGACACGTTGAGTTGGAGGAACCTTTGAGACATCCAAAAAGAGACGTCAAGTAGGCAGCTGGATGTCTCAGTGAGAGCTTGGAGATCATCCGTGTGAGTCATTTGCAAATCATGTGCACTGGCCCGTGCGCTGAGCCGGCTGGTGTGGGTCCTGATCCCAGCGCACTTCACTGGGCAAATCACTGCCCTACTCCGGGACTCGGAGTCCGCAAGTGTGTGACCTATGGGTTGGACCAGAACTTTATCTGGCTGTAACATTCTCTGGATCTGGGGGCACATGAGGATGAAGCGTTGCCCAAACATCCCTGAATTCCCCCCCAAACCAGGGAAAGAAATCCCCCAATTTGAGGAGTGTCCTGGCTCTGTTAGACTGTTCTTCTGGATGCTCTTGTTCTGACCCTGGCCGTCCCTTCCCCAGTCAGGTCATAGACCGTGCTGAGATTCCCAGAGTCCTATTCTTGAGTGGGAAACCCAGACCCCTCATCCTTGTTTGAAGGGAAGAAGTGAGGACAGCCTATGCTGCTGCAGCTCGTGGTGAGGCAGGTTGAAGGTCAAAGGTGTGGACCGTGGACCAAAGGTGTTTCTTGCCACAGACTTTCCAGGGTACTTTCCCCAGGGTTTGCCCTTTGCAACATGACTCCTCTCCTTCCCTGCTCCTAGCCTGCTCTCCGCTGAACTCTCTGCTCTCTGCACTCTTCCCAAAAATGTGTTACCAGGCATCCATGCACTGTTTGCTTATTTCACAAATGACCCGGTTCCTGGTGATGTCCCAGGTCCCATTGACCTTTCTTGGCCAGAGTAGGCCATGGAATAGTGTCTTCCTGGAACTGTTTGACACCCAGTCCCTCTCCTGGGCCTTGGCCGCTGAGAATCATTCATTCAGGCCTCATGATTAATGAGCTATTATGCACTTGACATTAAAGGTATAAAATGGACAAAGCCCAATCCCAGCCCTTCAGAAACCTTCCCACCAATGGTCTTGGAATGTGATCTGGACTATTTTTCCCTAAATTCATTATCACCCTCTCACCATATTAAAGCCTCTTTTCCGCTCACTGACTTAGCCTTTTGAGTTCTCCCAAAGATCATTAATGCTAGCGGCCATCTCTTACCGAGGGCTTATTAGGGACCAGTCTCGGTGGAAAGCAGGCCACATCCTTCATCTCATTGAATCTTCAAAACCCCCTGTGAAGGTTGAGAGCCTGAAAGAGATTAAGTCACTTGCCTGAGTTCAAACAGCTGGGGTTCAAACCCAGGTTTAGTCTGACTCAAAAACACCGGGCTCTTAACCACACTGCTGTGGCCCCTTCGATGGGGCGGCTGCGCGTTTCCTGAGAGATCGGTGTTAGCCACAAAGTGCCAGTCTCGTTAGAATGGAGGCCCCAGGAGTGCAGGAATCTTGTCTTGTTCAGCCCTTATCCCCAAACACCCAGAATGGCTCCTGGCAAATAAATCTGAATAAATGAAACACTTTGAAAACTCCCCCTCCCCACCCACCACCACAACCTTGAGTACAAGCTCGAGAACTATCTAATGCAATGTGTTGAATACACTGATGTGGGGTGAGTCTCTAGCTGGAGGGCTTGGGGTCCCCTCCGGGTTAAAGACCCAAAGCAGTAGATTGTTCAGCTTCGGTACATGGATAGCTGCTTCCATCTCTCGGTATCTGA
>NW_012137080.1:3882745-3884422 GCF_000956105.1 Propithecus coquereli | reverse complement strand
AAGGGGGCTGGAGCTCAGAGAGGTTTGGTAACTTGTCAAAGGACACACATGTAGAAAGAGGGTGAGTTCAGGCCTTTAGGACGCCAAACTCTGTCACCCTTTCCTCCCAGCTCTGGGCTTCAAGTTGCCCAAATCTTTGTCATCTCCAAGTTCCAAACTCTGTAACACAAAAGAAAATTTGCTTATCAGCTGTGTGACCTTAGATACGTCACTGGAGCCCACTTGGCCTCAGTTTCGTCAAGTGTAAAATCAGGGGGAGGAGTGGGCCGTGTAAACGCCAAGACCCATGAGCTCCAAGGTGGCAAAATGTTACAAGTTAGGACAAGATGGAGCTTCAGCTAAAGGAAGACAACACAGGAGAATAAATCTACCCGAGGCTGTCGGTGTGTTCTAAGCTGTGGGCATGCACAAAGCCTGTGAGCCGGGGTGAGTGTGTACGGCTGTGTCCCCGGGCTCCAGCTCCACGCTGGGCCCTGGGCTTGTTAGTGTTCCAGACTGTGCGTGTGCAAAGGCTCCTGGGTAAGCCAAGCCTGTGGCCATGCCAGGCAGCTGGCTGCTTTGTTTCTTGGCTTTGGTAATGGTCTCCTGCCTCATCTGGGCCAGCCTGTCCTCACAGATGAACTCCAGCCGTTTCCCAGGGGTCGGATGAGCAGACTGGGCGCTGCTCTCAGCCGCTTGGCCTGGCCAGTCCTGCTTTCCAGGGCCCAGGGAGGCCTCACCCACGTGCCGAGCCTTCCCCAGCCCTTCGTGCTGGTGCTGGGCTTTGCTGCTGCTCCCCGCAGGAGGAAGCTCTCCTGGGGGCTGAGCCCCGGCGCGACCCGTCTTGCTCCTGCTGCCTCTGTCTGCTCCTCAGGTGAGAGGCCCCGTTATGGGAGGAAAAGGCGGCAGCCCGGTTTCCACCCGGCACAGAATGATCCCTGGCAACGACAGCAGTGGAGGAGGCGGGGGATACCAGGCAAAGTGCCCTGGAAAGGCGAAAGAGGCTGAATTCACTAAAAAAAAAAAGGGGCGGGGCACATGGCTGGCAAGAGAGTGAACAAAGAAAACTGAGAGTCAGAAAAAAAAGATGCAAAGAGGTAGGAGCGCCACAGCTCCTACCCATCCCCAGGGTGGGGATGAATTCCTCCCAGCTGACCCAGAGCCCGTGCCGGGGCACCCTGGGATTGGCTGCCCTTGACCCGTCAGAAGCTGGCTGGAGTCCAGGCCCCCCGGGCCACCCAAGAGCCCTTCCAAGCGCCTCAAGACAAACCCCTGTTTTTGCTTGATCAGGAACCCAGCCAGCCACTGCAAATGCAGGACAGAGGGACACAGGACCCTGTTCCTGATGGACCCCTCCCTTCTGCTCAGAGTCCCCCATGGTGAATGGGAGATGGGCTGGGGCTGGAGAAAGCAGGTTGGGGTGGGGGTGCAGGGCCGCCGGAAAGAAAGGTGCTCGGTGTCCAAAGCTGCTTTGTGGCAGGAAATGAAACTTCACAAGGATTCAGGACGAGGCACCTCACCGGGCTTCCTTCCTTCCGGCTCTGGTCTAGAGAGCAGCCTGGAGCCAGAAAGCGCCTCACCTGACATCTTGCACCCTCCCCCCAGTCCTCCTGGTCGGGGGTTCCCCTCCTCCCACCTACCCTGCCCCATCCCTGGCTTCCCTACTATGGGCCTCACCCTCTGCTCAGACTCAGGGAA
>NW_012137080.1:3879819-3881850 GCF_000956105.1 Propithecus coquereli | reverse complement strand
CAGCTCAGCCCTCCCCTGCCTCCTGTCCAGCCCCTTCCCCGAACTGGGAGGAAAGCCCCCACCCCCACTGCCTCCCCAAGCTTGGCCCAGGCTCAAACAGGCCTGGCTGTAGCTCCTGGGGTAGACAGGAAGCCCAGGCATCCATTAGCCAACTGTGCCTTGGGACAGGAAATGCTTCAGCCAGTTTCAAAGGCACAGTAGCCAAGGGAAGGAAGCCACTTGGGGTGGGTCCCCAGGGAAGGCCAAGGCCTTCCAGAGTGTGGAAGAAGTGACAATGCCAGGTGTAGAGCCCTGGGAAGAGGGTCACAGATCCTGCCCATGGCTGGGCTATAGAGTCCGGAGGGAACGGTGGGCAGGGCCCAGCTCTGCCGCAGAATCCAGCACCCACGGATGGCTGAACTTGTGGCCACTTCCATGCTAGCCACGCTTTCCTCATGGCCTCGCCTCCAAGGGGGAGACCAGTGGCTCTAAGTGGCTACCACCCGGTATGTCATTCCTCCGGCACCAAGTAGGACACCATCCCCAAGCCCCAGGGGTGAAATTCTCCTTTCTTTTCAAAGACCTTCATGAACAGTGACTCTGCAGCTTACTTAGCTACCCACTTCAATTTATATCTAACTACAGTTTTTTAAGCTGCAGTCTAAGTCCATTTTTTCTATTTGCTCTCAGTAAAGATCTTGACAACGTCAGGCAGGTGGCCTCCCCCACTGCACACTGGCCTCTTCCTGGATCACCCCAGATAGGGGATCCCAGGGAATTGTGGCCTCCTCCCCACACCCGACTTCCTTCCCCCAACTCCCAGAGAACGACAGTAACAAGGGGACACAGCGACTTGTGAGCGCCCACGCTGTGCCCTTGCTTAATGTCGTTCCACGCGCTACCCATTGAACAAGCAGAGCACCGCTGGGAGGCGAGCGCTCTTACCACGCGCCTTGCACGGACAAGGAGACTGCAGCATGGGGAGCTGTGATGTCTTGCTCAAGGCCCCTTGGCCAGTAAAGGACAGAGCCAGGTTTGGCTGACTCCAAAGCAAGTGCCCTGGGCAGGTGCTGTGTCCCTTTACTTGGTTCTTCCCAGGAACTCCTGTCATGGGGCCAGAGGTGAGCCCAGCAAGTAAGAACTACATTGACATTTTGTTTTTAAACTGTGATCACACAGGAAATTATGGGTTTGCTATGGCAACAGCGGGGCAAGTGTCCCTGGAAGTCACCTCTTGAAATTAGCTGAGGCTGCTCAACCCCTCTCCTAATCCTTCCCTGTCTGCTCCCGCCCCTCCCCCAGAGGTCCTTAAGCAGTTTTCATCCTTCAGCCATTTCAATGAGGTGTCTCACCGGGGACTGTCTCTCCTACTCCCTCCCTCCCTTAGGACCAGAGCTTTTGACCCATCTTCTCGAAGCAGCTATTCATTCTGACAGAAGGGTGGAAGCAGAGAGCGGAGTGGAGAATTGGTGAGAGGGAAGAAGACCAGATTCTACTGTGGTAGGTGAATTTCCAGCCATAAATTCATTCCAGAATAAATAGCACCGCCCGCCTTTTATTTGTGGGCAGATTGGAGACGTCACCGTGACACTAGCACGATCCACCGGGGCATCACGGATCAGCTGTCAGAGCACTGACCTGCCTCTGCCCAGCTCCACAAGAAACCCTTGGCACCTCAGGTCTGGTGACAACGACACTAGGACATGGAGAGTCTGGCTCAACCACCTAATATCTCAGGCCTGTCTTGCAGGACATGGCCAGGAAAGTTGGAGGAGGTGAGTCATCTTAAAACCCTCCACGGCTGGGCGCGGCGGCTCATGCCTGTAATCCTAGCACTCTGGGAGGCCAAGGCGGGAGGATTGCTCGAGGTCACGAGTTCGAGATCAGCCTGAGCAAGAGCAAGACCCCGTCTCTACTAAAAATAGTGTCTACTAAAAATAGAAAACATTGGCCGGGCGTGGTGGCGTGTGCCTGTGGTCCCAGCTCCTCAGGAGGCTGAGGCAGGAGGATCGCTTGAGCCCAGGAGTTTGAGGTTGCTGTGAGCTAGGCTGA
>NW_012137080.1:3871762-3879129 GCF_000956105.1 Propithecus coquereli | reverse complement strand
CACCTACAGTCCCAGCTACAATGGCACCACTGCACTCTACCCTGGGCGACAGTGAGACTTAAAAAAAAAGAAAAAAGATTGGCTTCCTGGTTCCCGGTCGTGTGTGCGTGCGTGTGTGAACACATGCATGTGTGTTGCGTTACGTTCCATTAGTCCAGGAACTGCCAGAGGGCAGGGTTGCCTGTGTGAAGTTCCCCCTTAGCACTGCACCACCCACAGAGAGATTTATTTCAACAAAATTCACGCTGTGTCTGCTATGTGCCAGGCCCTGTTCCGGTATAAAACAGACAAGAACCCCTGCCCGCGTGCAGCTTGTGTTCCAGCAATACCTGTCAAGGTTACAAAGTGGAGGAAAAGACTGTTTTCCAATTTTATCCGACTTAGTCTAGGGTGTTGGGCAGGGCTCCACACCCTCCCAGGCCTCTCGTTTCGTGGGGATGAACCCCGAGCCGCTCCTCTGTGCGGCTGGGAAGGAGGTGGCGTGCACACAAACAGGTCTGTTTATGCCCGTCGTGTTCCCAATCAATTCTTGCAAACCCCTTGGTGTGTCCCCAAAGCAGGCAGGGACAATCCCTGAGATGCGTCACCAGGAAGGCGAGGGTGATAGAAGGTTAATGAGCCACATACAGAGTGGACAAATTTTGATCGCGGGTCCTACCACCTCTTCTCTGTGTCACTGTAGGCAGGTCACTTAACGATCCTCTGTGCCTCCTTTTTCTCATCTGTAAAATGGGATGGTCATATCTCTCTCAAACGGCTATTTAAGGATTGAATGAAACAGACCAGTGTTTGCCTGGCACACAGTGGTTGTGAAATAAATAGTAGCTCTTAAAATTAATTGGAGAGACAGAACGTACACATCCACACCGAGTCATCCACCCACTCCCACGCCAACCTAAAGTAGGCTCGTCCCCACTTCCTCAGCCTTGCACACAGCTCTTCAAACTCCTACACCCTCTGCCAAATCAGGACGCTTCCCACTCCAAAACCCCAGATATGCCTTCTGCAGCAAGCCTTCCAGAAGGAACTTGTCTATTCGTGGCAACTGTCCCCTCACTGCAGACCTCCATGTCCCTACCACCCCCGTGGTTGAATTTGACTGTCTTCCCCATCAGACATGGCAGGGCTGTGTCTCCTAGCAGTTCAGCGTCCAGACACCAGCCACTCTGGAGCCCTTCACGCACAACCCGCAGAAGCCACACTCCTTTCTACTTTAAGGTCTCCTCATGTGCCCCTCGCTGGGCCTGCAATGCTGTTGCTCAGCTCCTCCCACCCCTTCCACCCAGCAAGGGGCCAAATGAACTCTTAGGCACCCTGCAGGACTCAGCTTAAACGCCGCTTCCTCCCAGAAAGCCTTCCTCGACTCCCAAACTGAAAAGGGTTTCCTTATTTTACCTTCTCATGCAATCCAGTAATCGTCAGAGCACTGACACCTAAAAATAATTAAGTAGCAGCAGGGATCCTTTAATACTTGTTCCATATTAAACGGAAAGTTCAGTAAGGAGAAGAGCAGTTATATTGTTTTTCCTGGTATGTTCTCGGCACTTAGCTCAGTGCTTGGTGCATAGTAGAGGTATAATAAATTTTTGTCAAATGAATGAATGAATGAGTGAATACAACTTCTCCCCACCACTCCCAAGTGCCAGCAAAAATGTGTCCACAGAACACCCTAAGGGACCAACAAGAGGGACAGACATAAAGATCTTTTCGTTCCAATTGTGATATGATTCTTCCCGGGAACACGTTGCTGTTTCTTGGTTGAGCCATGAGTACGTTGCAAACTGCACCCCCACAAGGAACACACTCCCCAGTAAGAGGAAAACACCCCGAAGACTTTCCCCCATTGGGAGACAGCGGGTGCTGGGCTGGGCCCCTGGCGCCAGCAACCACAGGCTAAATATACCCTGCTTTGCATCCTGTTTGCTGTGAAGCACACCTGGCAGATACACCCCACGGGCTGGGAATTGGCCCCTCACACACTCATGTGCTCCAGCTCCAGGGGAGCCCCACAAGCCTTGGCTGAAAGAGTCTGGCTGGATGCTCGAGTCCCCTCCCACCCCCTGCACCCCTAATACCTGTATTTTGCCTTTGCCTGGTTCTAACAGGTCATGGTCCCCAGCAAAGCCTTGGGCAGCAGCCAGAACCCATGGGGCTATGTCATGTGGGTGCCCACCCCAGTGGAGTGTGGCCAGGAGGGCGCTGAATCAGGAGACCTAGAGCCTAGTTACTATCTGCTTCCTCCTGCTGGAGCAAATCCACTTCTCTGGGCTTGTGGCAAAATGCGGGCAGTAGAATGGTTATGCCTGTGCTTCTCACCTCATCGGTTGGTTATAAAAGCCAACTAGGAAAATGGAGAGGAGACACTGCAATGGGCTGGACGCCGTGCGTGGCAAAGTGGAAATAGAGATGAAGGAGGCCAGTCCCTCCCCTCAAGGAGATTAAGTGAGCAGTGAACAAAACAACAGACACTCATTATGCACCCAACGGAGGAGCAGGAGGTGCCACCAACAGGGCCGTGCCACACATGAGAAGAGCTAAAACCAGGGTCATGTATTAAATAAAAGCCACGGAGCGTGTAGAAGATCCTCCACGGGGAACTCGGGCCAACCAGACTGCAACGCTTGCCCACTGGCTGTGTGACCTCAGATGAGTTACTTGGCCACGCTGCGCCTCAGAGGTGTCGTGAAGAGCTCATGAATGAGCACATGCGAAGTGCTTACAACAGTTCCAGGGCAGGGTGGGTGCTCAGTGAGTGTCAGCTATGATCATTGTTGTCGTTCTGTCTTTGATTCATTCAGCAAATATGCACACAGCTGAGTGGGGCTCGGGACCAAGCACAACAGTAAACAAAAGGGAACTGAGAAACCTGCCCACCTGGAGCTCCCGTTCTGGAAGGGGGAGAGAACCAGACTCCGTAAGTACAGTCGTCAGTGTATTTGATGACGAGGGGTGCTTTGTCAAACAGGAAGCAGGAAAGGGAATGGGGCACCCAGCGCTGTGGGGGGGCTGCGATGTAGCGTCAGGGAGGAAGGGGAAGGCGCGAGCAGCCTGGGGTCCGCACAGAAGCAGCAGGGCCCTCTCCTGCCTCGCTGTTCACACACCTTCAGCTGCACAATGGAAACGACAAATTTCTGTGAGGATTGAATTAGATGACAGACGCCTGGCACATACGAAGCACAGAGTAGATGACAGCGCCTCCCCTCCCCGCTTTCTGCCCCACAGGGCTCCTCCCAGGCATTAGGGGGAGCTCGGGACGTCCAGGCCAGACCACCAGCAGTCTGGCCCTTTCTGCTGGTCTCAGAGCTGCCCCTGGCGCCTCCGCCCGCGTCCCCTCGAGGGCTGCGTGGACTGGGATCTCCGGGGTGGCCAGTGGGCCGCTGAGCGTCCTTGGGAAGTCTCAGGGATCTCAAACTAGAGGATGGAGGGGGACACTGGCCCATCGCCTTCTCGCGGTGGGATCTTGGCCAGGCACAATAATAACAGTTGTCACTTATGCCAGGACTTTATCGTTCAATCCTTCTTCCCGCCCTGGGAGGCAGACAAGGGAGGTGAGGCTCAGAGAGGTTCCCGCAGCGAGAAGGTGGCAAAGCCGAGATCTGAGCTGAGCGTCTGAGACTCCAAGGCCCGCTCTCAGGAGGTTGCCAGCTTTAACCAGAACAACGACGGCTTCGATCTGAATGCCAGTTAAACAGGAAATAATTTTTTAGTATAAGTTCAGCTGTCCCTCGGCATCTGTGGGAAATTGGTCCCAGGACCCCTGAGGACATCAAAATCCACCCATATAAAATCGTGTAGTATTTGCATGTAACCCACTCGCATCCTCCCGTATACTTCACATCATCTCTGGGTCACTTATAATATCTAATGCAATATAAATGCTGTGTAAATAGTTGTTATACTATGTTGGTTTTATTTATATTATTTTTTTATTATGGTACAGTATTATTTTGCACTTTTTTTCCCTAATATTTTTGGTCCACAGTTGGTTGAATCCGTGGATATGGACCCACAGATACAGAGGGCTGGCTGTACACCCCAAGTCCTGCATGGGCCACGTTCATAGTAATAAAGTTATTCATTGTTTATCTGACACTCAGATCGAACTGGGCATCCTCTATTTTTATCCGGCATTCCCAGCTCTCAGCCACTCTGTGCACTGTCTCCCGGGTTCAGAGGCCATTGCCTCCTGGGGATGTGGGAAAAATTAGAGGTAAGGCACCGAGGAGGTGGTACATGCTCCAACCAGGCACCCTGCTTGAGATGAGCTCTCACTTGAAGGTGGGCCGACACAGCAGGCAAAGGGGCCCCTGCTCTAGGTCCTGAGCTTTTGGGGACCCACATCCGACCTCCTCTCGCCAAGCCATCCTCACAGGGAGAGGAGTGTGCAGGGCCAAGATGAGCCCAGAGCCGGCCTCCTCCACCACACTCCAGCCTGGATCCCCAAGGTCCCTGCCCAGCAGGCTCTGAGGCCACTGGCAGGGTTTTGAGGGCCTCTACCCTGGGCCTAGTGAGGGCCAATCTTACCGCTGGGGAAGGCGCCTCTGGCTAGGACTGCCAGATATAACACAGAGTTCCCAGTTACATTGGAACTTCAGTGAATAAGGAATATTTTTTTAGTATAAGTATGTCCCAAATATTACAACTCTTCCCTGGGCCCAAGGGGTGGTCAGGGGCTGCTGTTTGTAGGTATATAGATGTACGGGCTGAGCGTCCACGTAGGTGCTGGTGGTACTGGTGGCCTCTTGTGATACAGGATGGAGTTAGGAGTAGGAAGAGAAGGGGAGAGGGCCACAATCTGGAAGCACCATTTGTTCTTCTGCACCGGCCCCCAAAAGCTAGGGCAGCCTGCTTATTCCAATTTCTCTGCCTTCCCGAACCACCTCTAGGTTACCAGCCTGCATCCCCTAGAGGGACTGCTGTGAACCGGGTGCGAAGGCCGGACCTGCCGGCTCCTCCCTCTACTTGGGGGGACTCCAGCTGCCGAGCCTTGGACGCCCAACCCACAGTCCTCCCATCCAAACATCACTTCCAGCCCTCTCTCTGCTCTCCCTTTGTCCCTGTGGCTTCCGGCACCTTCTCCAGTGTTTGCTTCCCCCAGGTGGGCCAGAGGGCATCAGCCCCAGAGATGAGCCGGAGAGATTGGGTAATGGTCGCTCTGGTCTCGACAAGCCCCATCCGGCCAGCTCCAAGCTGGGATGGTAGCCTGTCCTGGCAGAGGTTGGGTGAGGGCTGCTGGGAGTCCAGACGGCCTCCTCGACCTATTCTAGGACCCCGTGGTAAATGCAGTTCTCTCCCCCTGATTGAAGTGGATGGTGTGACCAGTGAGCCTCGTCCAGGCCCCGGGCTGTGTTAGGGGCTCTTCTCTGGGTGCCCCCGCGCCTTATGTGTGCTTCGATCCCAGCACTGGGTTTGTGTATGTAAAGTGCTTTCAGCAGTGCCCAGCACATGTGGGCACAGAATAGGTTGGCTGTTGTTATCGTTGTCATTGCACGAACATAGCAACCCACTTTTACCTTCCTCTTACCCATTGG
The DNA here is from genome assembly GCF_000956105.1 of Propithecus coquereli. NCBI lineage: Eukaryota > Metazoa > Chordata > Mammalia > Primates > Indriidae > Propithecus > Propithecus coquereli. The sequence continues at coordinate 3,873,598 of NW_012137080.1, read as the reverse complement.
ATGGTGACTTTTAGAGGCTGGGTCTCTGTTTTGTTCATTTAGTAGTCCCTGTGTCTGGTGCGGGCAAATTCATGCTCAAGAATTGTTACTCCAATGAAAACCATGGGTAGTTTTTAATTGTTCCTATTTTATGCACCTGAATTTCCTCTCCATGCTATAGGTGCACATTGGGTCACAATAAAATATCGCTGACTCTTGTGCCCTCCTTTCATGGGCCCTCAGACCCCTGCCAACTCCCCACTCCCCTGCCCTCACCCCTAGACACCTCTGCCTCAGTGTCTGCCATTCCACTGGGCCCCATGGTGTGTCACTAGCCACTGCCACAGATTGCTGGGACCTCAGGTGTCTGGGACTCTGGCCCGTAAGGGTGGACGAGTCTCCCACCAGGATTACACTCAGTTGAGGGGGCCAGAGCCCCATTCATGGGAATGGTCTTCCCATTTTGTGTAGGGTCCTCTTCCTGGGGCTCAGACCAGCACTGAGCTGGAAAGTCCCCTCCTCTGCTAGGCTGCAGGTCACTTTGCCCCGCTGACGTCAGCCACACGTGTGCTCCCGATCCCCCTTCCCGGCTCTGTCCTGCCTTCACTCCATAGCCTTAGAGCCCAATGTCCTTACTTCTTATAGTTATTATTTATGGTTCCCCTGTCCCCCGCCAGAAGCAATCCAAGGTCAGGGATCTCTGTCTTTCGGTTCACTGCTGCGTCCCAAGCACCTATAATGGTACCTAGAACGTAGTAGGTGCTCAGTATTAAATAGTGGATGAAAGAAAGGACAGAGTCTCCCATTCTCCTCTTTCACTTCTCTGCATGCTGGACCTTCATGAGGTTCTATCTAGGGTCCAGGCCAGCTGGACATGCTGTATTTCCTTAGCTTAGTGACCTGGGAACAAGGAAGGGAAGGCCTTGGAAAGCCAAGAAGCTGCTAGAACAAGTTTGGCAGGTCCGGCTATAAAACAACCACCAGCACCACCACCACGACTCAGGTTGGGCTGAGCCCCGATGGGGCCAGCGGTGACCTCTGTACACGGCAGCCCCTCCCTAATTGCCCTCCTGTCCCAAACTGAGGGGCCCAGCGGAGCTGTCACCCAACCTGCCCGTGTCACTTAGCCTGCAGTGTGCCCCACCTACTGTCCTGACCTGTTTCCTCCCATTCATTCCTCCCGGCAGCTTCTCCAAACACCTCCCTTCCAGAAGAAGCTGCCTCCTAAGTTCTGCTCACACACAGAGATCAAAGGATGACTGCTTTGATCTGAATGCCTTAGCAGTGGGTACAGGCAAGTTAAATACCACCACCCCCACGCACACACCACGCACACACGTACACCCTGTGCACCCTCCGTGGGTCTTATACCACAGGAAGTGCTGCGAAGGCAGATTGATACCATTCAAATGCTACCTCCTCTACTAGCGAGCTCTGTGAGCGGGGACAAATCTACTACGCTGCTAATTTCCTCATCTGTACAGAGGGAAATAATGCTGTGAGGATTAAAAGAGATTGTGTTTGCAGAGAATCTAACACTGCACCGGGCACCCGGGAGGTGCTAAATAGTGGCTAATACTCTCACGAACACCTACTTCTTGAGCACCCACTGTGCGCCAAACGTGGTGAAAGGTGCTTGTGACTGGCCGGCCCCCTGGTGGGTGGGGGTGGGGGGCATCCCTCTTAAACAGACAGCATCAAGATGAAGGCTGCAGGCCAGGCGCCTTGGCTCATGCCTGTAATCCTAACACTCTGGGAGGCCCAGGCGGGTGGATCGCTCAAGGTCAGGAGTTCGAGACCAGCCTGAGCAAGAGCGAGACCCCCGTCTCTACTAAAAATAGAAAGAAATGATCTGGA
>NW_012137080.1:3865257-3869092 GCF_000956105.1 Propithecus coquereli | reverse complement strand
GGCTTCAGAGGCTCAATTAGAAAAGGCCATGCACTTTGAAGTGTCCCAGGGCTCTGTCCTTGGACTTCTCTGTCTTCCCAAGAGCCCATCGAGGTTGGTGGAGCTGCCCATTCAAGGTCCATTTTAACCAGGGTCAAGGTTGTGGATATCTTTTCTAGCTGATGACTCTTGAATTGGTCTTTCCAGCCAGATCCTTCCCCTGAATTGCAGACTTAAACATCCAAATGCTTATTTAATATCTCCTCTGGCATGTTTAATAGCCATCTCAAATTTAATATCTCAAACATCAAACTCCTGATCTTCCGCCCAAAAGTTGCTTCTCATCTCTGTAAGTGGCAAATCCACCCTCCCGTTGTTTGTGCCAAAAAAGCCTGGAGTCACCCCTGACTCAGTTTCTCTTATACTCACATCCAATCTGTCAGGAAATTCTGGCAACTCTCCCAAGTGTGTCTGGAATCTGGCCACTTCTCACCACCTCCACCGCAAAGACTGAACCTCCATCACGCCTCTGCCACCATGGCGGGAGCTCCCTGACTGGTCTCCCCGACCTTGCCCTTGCCCTGCTCCATTCTATTCTCAACAAAGCAGCCAGAAGATCCATTTAAAGCATGTCAGATTAGGTTATAACTCAGCTCAAACCCTCCATCTCGTTCAGAATGAAAGCCAAGGTGCAAACACTCTGGTACTTCTTCAATCCCATCTTCTCTCGCTCCCGTTCCATTTTGGCCACACTGGCCTCCTGCTGATCATGGAAGAGACCTTTGCAGGTCTTGCTACCCGGCATGCTCTGCTCTCACATGTCTGGTTTGCCCCTTCTCTTCTTTTAAGTCTTTGTCCAAATAGCACATTGTCAGTGAGGCTTTCTTTGCTCATCTTTATAAAATAAGAATCCTTTCTCCTCTCTCTGTTTTATTTTTCTCCTTAGCACTTACTGACTTACTGTGAATTTTACCCGTCTCCCCCTACTAGAATGTAAACAGCAGGGGGTAGGGGCTTTATCTGGTTCCTTGGCATATCCTCAATGCCCAGAGGGATGCCTCACACAGAGCAGGTATTCAGTGCTGTTTGTTTTGTGGATTCAGTGACTAGGTGTGGAGGTCAAGGGTGTGACATGAGGCTGGGAGGCGGCAGGAGCCAGACCAGCAGGCCTTGTAGGTCTTGCTAAAGGTCTGGAGCAGGGTTGGCACGATCAGGGTTGTGTTTGGGAAAGCTCCCCGGGCCCTGGGAGGGAGAACGCCTCTTTCAGAAAGGCGATTCTTGCCTTTGGAGTGGAGCGTGGGGAGGGCTGAGGATTTGTTTTCTGGAAAGGCCCCTCCCACTTAGACGAGGCAGGGAGGAGGGGCTCTGGGACTAAAGAGGTGTCTCCCCGTGTTGACAAGACTCACTGCCACATGGGGCTGTCATTCCCAGTGATGAGCCCGGAGCTTCTGAATCAGCAACTCAATCAAGCCCTTCATGGTGACAGATTGCAGCTCCTCTTCCTCCCGCCAAACCTCCCAAGCGGCTGGGAGCCTGCTCTGCCCTGCCTAGCCCTCACTGCTCAAGGGCATCACGACAAGCCAGATGTGGCATTCCCCTACCTCCCGTCACCCAGGCTCCCCCTACCTCTTCCTCCCGTAGAGACTACATTGGAGATCAAGTTCACGGGGCACAAGGCCAGCTGAGCTTCTCAGTCCCCCAGACAGTAAGGGAGGAGCCACCCAGGCACAGGCAGGGGTTGGCACTGAGCAGAGAGCAGAGGTCGCCTGCAGACCCTCTCGGGATGGGGCCGCCAGGAGCCACAGGAGCACCCAGGGGGCAGCTCTCAGTCAAAAGCTCCCCGTCACCGATACCCCAGCTATGCAAACGACTGGACTGCTTGCTCGGCAGCTCCTTGGCCTACCGGGCTCCTCAGACTAAATCTGCCTTCTGCACATTCCTTGAGGATTTTAATAACCTACCAGTAAGAACAACAAGTCCGTTCCTACTAACCTGATAAGTCAAGCCAAGGTGGAAATACCTTTCAAGGCCCCTCCCCACAGCTGGACTTGCCTTGCAGAGGGAAGCAAGATTAATTTTGATTTTGCTACCGAGATGCACCTAATTATTTAGCTTTGCCAAGGAAGGGGGTGGAGGGAAGGAAAATCACAGCTAGCAAGGCAGAGTGTTCCATTCCCAGGCACTCAGGGGCTCCAAATTCTTTCCTATCTTCTCATGTGCTGGCTGGCAGGGTTCCTGCCAGCGGCTGACCTCACGGGACCTGCTCCGGTGGCCTTGCCAGGCCCTCATGAGACTGCAGAGCCAGGGGCAGCTGGGCTTGCTCTGTCACCAACCACACAGGTTACGGGGCAATCCCAGGCAGGGGATCTACCAAGTGCAGGGCTACTGTGACAGAGGAGACCAAACGGGAGGGAGGTCCCCGAAAGATCATGGTCCAGAAGAGAGAATCAGCAATTCAGACAGAAAGCTGTCCCTCACTGCCCTGTGTCTCCACTCCTAGCCCGGCTGTCACACCTATCCACCCTTTCCCCTCTCTCTTGACCCAAGAAACGTTTCTCTTTTCCCCATTCCTACTCGTGAAAACCTAAATACAGTGAACTGGATTCATTGGCTGATAGATTCACCTGTGGGGAGAAAAATTTCTGCTCATTCTTGGGGAAGGGAAGAAGAGGAAGACATGGCAGAAAGAAACTAAACTTTGAGTTCCTTCTGTCCACTTTGCTGTGTTAGCTAGCCTGGTGCTTTGAAAAATGCCCCAGTACCTGAGCTTGGAATGGGAAGGACCTGAGTTTGAATCTCAACTTTCCTTGTGTTCACGGTGTGGCTTTGGGCAAGCCACTTAGCTTCCCAAGCCTCTGTAGCTACATCAGTAAAGCAGGGATAATGGTTCCTTCCTTCCAGGGCTTCTGCAAAGACAAAATAAGATGCAGGCAAACTTAACTCTTGCAATCTTGGTAGTACACCCAAAGCAATATTAGCTTCTTTCCTCTTCATTAAGAGGGAGTGGCCTCAGATGACCAACTGAGTGCAGGCTAGAGCTCTCGCTTTTGGCTCAAGTCATATAAATCACAGTGGAGAAAAATGCATTTTTTTAACGTCAGAATTTATTGAGGCATAACTTATATATAAAAATTTCCGTCCTTTTATAAGTATACAGCTTATGGCTCTTGACAAATATATATATAGTCATATAATCACCACCATAGATGTAAAACATTTTCATTGCCTCTAAAGAGCTCTTGTGCCCCTTTATGGTTGATTTTTCTCCCCCCAACTCTCAACCTCTGGCAACCACAAATCTGATTTCTATCCTTACATTTTGCCTTTTCCAAAATGTCATTTAGTAGGAATCATGTAATGCGAACTTTTTGAGTCCAGCTTCTCTTATATAGCGTAACGCCTTTGAGATTAATCTATGTTGTGTGTATCAGAAGCTCTTTTTTTTTTTTCTCTGCATACTATTCCATTGTGAGAAAGCATCATGATTTGTTCCTCCATTCACCGATTGATGGGTATGTGGCTTGCTTCCAGTTTGGGGTGATTATAAATAAAATAGCTATAAATATTTGCAAACAGGTCTTTGTGTGGACATAAGTTTTCATTTCTCCTGGGTAAATGCCTAGGAGGAGAATTTCAAGGTTATATGGTAAGTGTATACTTTACTTTGTTAAAAGCTGCTAAACTGGCAGGATGCAGTAGTGTATATCTGTAGTCCCAGAACTTGAGAGGCTGAGGTGGATGTATCCTTTGAACCCAGGACTTTAATTTTAGCCATTCCAGTGCTTGGGTAGCGGTATCTCATTCTGGCTTTAATTTGCATTTCCCTAATGACTAATGATATCAAACATCTTCTCAT
>NW_012137080.1:3862880-3865207 GCF_000956105.1 Propithecus coquereli | reverse complement strand
TCACTCTGCTCTTTACTCTCCCCAGGCCCGAGTTCTGCATTGATTGATTGATTGATTATTTTTATTTTTATTTTTTTTGAGACAGAGTCTTGCTCTGTTTCCTAGAGCACAGTGACATCATCATAGCTCACTGTAACCTCAAACTCCTGGGCTCGAGCAATTACCCTACTTCAGCCATGCGAGTAGCTGGGACTATGGGTGTGCACCACCACCCCCAGCTAATTTTTCTATTTTTTGTAGAGTCGGGGGCTTGCTCTTGCTCAGGCTGATCTCGAACTCCTGGCCTGAAGTGATCCTCCTGCCTCAGCCTCCCAAAGTGCTAGGATTACAGGCATGAGCCACTGTGCCTGGCAAGAGTTCTGCATTTAAATCACATTTTTAAATATTCACAGTTTTACATAAAATGGAATACAATCATGAAGCCTGTAATGCCTCCCAAAGATTACCAAAATTCCTTAATCTCCTTCTTTCCTATAGTATTTTATAAGGAAACTGATTTTGACAATTATATTCTTAAATTGCAAAAGCGTTTTCAAAAACATAGCCCTAGAGTATGTCCAGGAATTTCTTCTACATCAAAATGTCAACTACAGTCTTACTTTTGTGACCAGATTGTGTGTGTGTGTGTGTGTGTGTGTTCATGTGTGTTTAATCCCACTTCCTCACTTACCTGTGACCCAACACAAGGTGCTGAACTCCCTGAGCCTCCTCCCTAACACCCGTTGGACGTTCCTTCAATAAGAATCCACTGGGCATCCTCTGGGTCAGGTACTTTCCTAGGCCCTGGGTACAGAGTGAACGAAATGAGTGAGACTTAGCCGGGTGCGTGGGAAGGACAGACAATAAATTATATATCGCAGGTCATTTTAGTCGTTTAGAAGAAAAATAAAGCAAAGTAGGGGCAGAGTGAGCCACCTTTTGAGCTGTTGTGTGGGTCGTGCTCAACCCCAGGCCTGTGTGGCTGCCTGGTTTCCTTGGTTCACCCATCATCCCTCCCAGCCCCTGACCAAGGGGTGCAACACCCCACCCATGCTTCTCACATTGTGATGTGTGTCCCCTTTTTGCCCTTGTCAGCAGAGACCCAAGCTAGGAATGGCAGGTGGCATGGGGAGTGGGAGTGGGAGAGAACCTCAGGGACACTTGTTAATTTCTTCCACAATTACTTATTGAGCCTACTATGTGCTGGGCATTGCGGATGCAATGGTCGGCCTGTAAAGCCTTTTTAAAGTTGGAAAGTTTCACATAAATACCCTGAGTTCTGAACCCTCTTGAAAAACTGGAAGCTCTGGCAGTACTGGGCCTGCCTTCCCTCGGGACAGCAATTAGCCAGAGCTCAGAGGTGGCTGCTTGCTGCAGGGAGTGTGAACATTCTCTGTCCGGTTCACCATTGTCGCCTCTTACACCTGGCCAGCTTCCCTCCCCTGCCATAGTTTGCAAGCCCAACTCAAGTTTTCACCTTAATGAATGCATACAAACTGAGATAAGAATACTGAAAGAAACAAAAATATATAAGGAAGGAGCCTAACAAAGAAGACTGGGGTCAAGTTTTTGACATTCCTGTCATCGAGAAGTGGAGTCTGTGTCCCTTCCCTTGAATCTGGGTGGGCTTGTGACCACTTCCACCAACAGAGACCAGATGAAGGATCAATATATGGCTTCAGAGGCTCAATTAGAAAAGGCCATGCACTTTGAAGTGTCCCAGGGCTCTGTCCTTGGACTTCTCTGTCTTCCCAAGAGCCCATCGAGGTTGGTGGAGCTGCCCATTCAAGGTCCATTTTAACCAGGGTCAAGGTTGTGGATATCTTTTCTAGCTGATGACTCTTGAATTGGTCTTTCCAGCCAGATCCTTCCCCTGAATTCCAGACTTAAACATCCAAATGCTTATTTAATATCTCCTCTGGCATGTTTAATAGCCATCTCAAATTTAATATCTCAAACATCAAACTCCTGATCTTCCGCCCAAAAGTTGCTTCTCATCTCTGTAAGTGGCAAATCCACCCTCCCGTTGTTTGTGCCAAAAAAGCCTGGAGTCACCCCTGACTCAGTTTCTCTTATACTCACATCCAATCTGTCAGGAAATTCTGGCAACTCTCCCAGGTGTGTCTGGAATCTGGCCACTTCTCACCACCTCCACCGCAAAGACTGAACCTCCATCACGCCTCTGCCACCATGGCGGGAGCTCCCTGACTGGTCTCCCCGACCTTGCCCTTGCCCTGCTCCATTCTATTCTCAACAAAGCAGCCAGAAGATCCATTTAAAGCATGTCAGATTAGGTTATAACTCAGCTCAAACCCTCCATCTCGTTCAGAATGAAAGCCAAGGTGCAA
>NW_012137080.1:3846580-3850435 GCF_000956105.1 Propithecus coquereli | reverse complement strand
CTTTAAGAGGTGATCAAGCCTCGAGGCTTCTTTCTTGTGAATGGGATTAAGGCCCTTCTAAAGGAGGCCTGACTCAGAATTTGGCTGGTATGCCCTTCCAACTTCCACTGTATGAAGACGCAGTGCGTTCATCCCCTCCAGTGGATGCAGTAACCAGGTGCCATCTTGGAAGCAGACAGCAGCCCTCGCCAGACAACCAAACTGCCAGAGCCTTAATCTTGGACTTTCTAGCCTCTAGAACTATAAGAAAATAAATTTCTGTTCTTTATAAATTACCCAGTTTCAGGTGTTTTGTTATAACAGCACAAACAGACTGAGACAGGTAATACGAAGAAAACGAAAAGACAACCCACAAAATGGGAGAAAATATTTGCAAATCACATATCTGATAAGGGATTAATGAGCAAAATGTAGAAAGACTTTCTAAAACTCAACAACAGAAAAACCCAAACAGCCCAATTCAAAAATGGGCAAAGGACCTGAACAGACATTTCTCCAGAGAAGATATACAAATGACCAATAAGCGCATGAGAAGATGTTCAATGTCGCTAGTCACCAGGGAGCTGCAAATCAAAACCACAGTGACACAACACTTTACACACACCCTTTAGGATGGCTATCATCAAAACAGTGGAAAATAACAAGTGTGGGAGAGGACGTGGAGAACCTGGTGCATTGCTGGTAGGAACGGAAGCAAAATGAGGTAGCCACTGTGGAAAACAGTATGGTGGTTCCACATGCATCTGAGAATAAATTGTGCAACTAAAAATGAGTTTATCTCTTAAAATTCCAGAGCTAAGTAGACTTCTCTGGCCACACTGACCGGAGGTGCTTTAGAGCAAGGAAAGGCACCTAGAGTGCAGGTTTTTAGTGACTGCAGGCCTTAAACTGCTAGAGACTAGCACTGACTCTGTGATTTCCATTGCTCCAAGTGGGTTTTCCCCAGCAAAAGTTTAATCCCAGGCCCATGACCAGCCTCCAGGCCCCACTAACCCCAGATATGCTGGGGAAAGTAAAACTCTAGTGAAAATCCTTTGATTCTACGACTCCATGGATATCCACAGAAGTATTTGATAGGAAGCAAATGATTTTGCCAACACAAAAATACACATATCAAAATCTGAAAACCTGGATTAGCAAACCAAACATTAGGAGATAGTGATCTGCCTTCTAAAACACAATGTAGATTTCCTTGAAATAGTGATCTCTCTTGCTACATTTAAAATAGGTTTCCCTTTACCAGAATCCACCTGCAGATGACCTGCCCAAGTAATGGCCCAAGGAGAACAGTTTGTTCTGAGGCCAATGGGAAGGACACCCAGGCCCTTCTGTATCAGGGCAGATAATCAGAAGTCGATTGAATTTAACTGGCTTATCTGATATGGCTCCACTCCCACCCCCAGCCTAGTTTCTCCAGTGCATATGAAGATCATGCAGCCCATTGCAGTTGCAATTCTGGATGAGCAGGGACCACAGTTTCATCAATATTTAGCTGAGGATTGGCAACTGGACAGTGAGGTGGCTGTTCCACTAGCACAAGAGTGCTCTGGAGGGTAAAAATCATGACAGTGATCATTTGCTGAGCTTCTCCTAAGTGCTAGCACTGTGCTAGGCACGCCCCTCTACTTCACCTCACTCAACCTCCTAAGACGTAAGTGCTAATGTTCTCATTTTGCATGTCAATAACTTGCTCAAGGTTGCATAACTCATAAACACCAGAGCGAGCACTTCAACCAGATCTCTGGTTCCAAAGTCCCTGCTCTCACTTGCTGTATTCAGCAGGCTCTCATCTTTCCAGGAAGGTAAAATCAAGCTGGAAGATCTCTACTCTGGAGTCTCAGCATTTGCTCAAAGGTCGAAGAGTCCAGGCAGTGAGATGTTGACATCAAGGTCAGGCTTTGAGAAATGGTCCCTTCCTTTCCTCTGCAGAGCATCTGAGAGACGTGAGAAACCTTCGAGGGCGATGGCTATTATTACACAACAAATCAGAATGCACACAGCCAGCCCTGCTCCCCAAGGTTGCTTCAACCTCAGGCATCAGTGACCCAACAAAGGACTGGTGGCTACTTAAGGGGAAGTCTAAATGTTAGAAATTTCCGCTTTGGGGAAGACAGCTGCTTCACAGTCTAATCAAAAGATGAAGAAATTGTTTCCAGACCTTCCTTCAGAGCATCTACTTCTGTCCTCCAAGAGCTGGCTGGCTCCCACCCCAGGGTCTTTGCCCCTGCTAGCTCCTGTTTCCCCGGAAATCTGAGAGTCTTTCTTCTCCACCTCCTCTGGCTGGCAAATATCTCTTTCTCACGCATTGAGGCTTTCCGGGCTATTATATCTAAAATAACAACAACCTACCTCACATTCACGTACTCACTGATTATCTTTCCCTGCTTTTTTTTTGTTTCCTCCTTAGAATTTATCACTTCCTAATCTCCATTTTACTTCTTTATTTTATTATCTCTGTGCCTTACTAGAATGTACATTTCACAAGGGCGGGATTTGTGTCTGTGCTCACTCCTATATCCCTAGCACTTAGAACAGTACCTACTGCCTAATAGTCACTCAATAAATACTTGTTGAGTGGATAAATCAATCTGTGCTTCAGAGGAAAACAGGAACATTCTAGAAAACTCCCTCAAGGTTTAAGTGTGGCATAAGGGAAATATCAAAAGTCTGGAGCCCAGGTTTGAATCTAGGCCTCGCCCGGGGAACAACATTTAATCTCTTACTAAGCCTCATTTTGTGATTGGTTAAGGGAGAATAATATTTACCTCCTGGAATTGCAGAGAATGGACCAGTGATAATATTCCTAAGGGGAAGGAAATGGGGAACATGTTCATGACATTTCAATGAAAGCAAGTAGAGAATTTTATTATCACCTGACGGTCAAATTTATTGAGCATTTATTTAATACAGGGCCCCACGCCAAGGACTGTGCATGTATTATTGCTTCAATCCTTACAATAATCCCATGTAGCATGTACTGCTATTATCCCTAAAAAGACCGAAGTAACTCACCCAGGTTAAAATGACAAAGTCAGGAAACAGGGTAGGACTCCAATCCTCATCTCTCTGTCCCCAAACCCACGCCCTGACCACCATGCCAGATGTAGAGTTAGTTTGTGTACATATGATGCTGGACTTGGCGGAGAAATGGTGCCCTACAGATGTTCCCTTACTTCCCCTGCCAGCCTGCAGCAGAGTTGCCCTTGACCAGTAACACCCAGGTGCTGCTCCTACCACTCAGAAACAGTGGAGGTGGCCACAAGTCCAATAGCTGACCTGCCTCCTCTGGCCTCCCAGCCTGGCGACTTTCCCGCAGCCTTTCCCACTAACGTACCACGTCATCACCCTACCCCTGCCCCAGGATATTTCTTGGCACCAGGACCAGGCACCTTGTCACTTTTCCATAGAATAAGTGATTTACGAGGGAATGATATTTTTACTTTGGATCGATATATCATTAAAATCTCCTTTTCTCTCTCTCTCTCTTTTTTTAGACAGGGTATCTCTCTGTCACCCAGGCCGAAGTGCAGTGGTGCGATCACAGCTCACTATAGCCTTGAACTTCTGGACTCAAGCAATCTACCTGCCTCAGCCTCTCAAGTAGCTGGGACGACAGGCACACGCCACCACATCTGGCTAATTTTTCTATTTTTCTGTAGAGATAGGGTCTCGATATGTTACTCAGGCTGGTCTTGAACTCCTGGCTTCACGCGATCCTCCCACCTCAGCCTCCCAAAGCTACAGATGTGAGCCACTGAGCCACCGCACCCAGCCTCAACTTTTTGATGTTAGTAAGTGGCAAAAGTTGTTCAACCAACTTTCATTTATTTGAACAAGAAAAAATATTTGTAGACC
>NW_012137080.1:3843580-3844475 GCF_000956105.1 Propithecus coquereli | reverse complement strand
CTAGCTCGAGCTAGGGTCCAAGTCCCAGAGCACCAACGCAGTGGCCTCTCCTATGAACCAGGACCGGACCCTAGCTCGAGCTAGCCAATAAACTCCTTTGCCATTTGCAGCCTCGGTGACTCTGCCTGTCTGTTCCTGGGGCCGAGGGGAACCGGCTCTAATACTACCTTTTTAAAGGTTCTATCTCCAAATATGGTTACATTCTGAGGTACTGGGTTTGGGACTTCAACATATGAATTTCAAGGGGACAGAACTCAGCCCATAACACCATTCAATGGGGGAAAGGATATCTTTTCAGTAAGATATCCACAGGCAAAAGAATGAAGTTACCTTATACTATATACAAGAATTAACTCAAAATGGATCAAGAACCTACACATAGGAACTAAAACTATAAACCTCTTAGAGGAAAACATAGTGAAAAATTTTTGCAATAATGAATTTGGCAATGATTTCTTAGATATGACACCAAAAGCACAGGCAACAAAAGCAAAAATAGATAACCTGGACTTCATCAAAAATAAAAACTTGGGCCAGCCATAGTGGCTCGCTCCTGTAATCCTAGCACTCTGGGAGGCCGAGGCAGGAGGACCGCTTGAGGTCAGGAGTTTGAAACCAGCCTGAGCAAGAGCAAGACTCCGTCTCTACTAAAAATAGAAAAAATTAGCCCGGTGTGGTGGCGTGCACCCGTAATCCCAACTCTTGGGAGCTGAGACAGGAGGATTGCTTAAGCCTAGGAGTGTGAGGTTGCTGTGAGCTAGGCTGACGCCACGACACTCACTCTAGCCTGGGCAACGAAGCGAGACCCTGTCTCAAAAATATAAAATAAAATAGGCTGGGTGCGGTGGCTCACGCCTGTAATCCTAGCACTCTGGGAGGCCGAGGTGGGTGGATC
>NW_012137080.1:3818255-3836735 GCF_000956105.1 Propithecus coquereli | reverse complement strand
CTTCACAAATCCTGCACACGACAAGAGCGATCTTTATGCCAATCAATGGAAAACCACATTGGATAGAATCAGCACTATCTTTTTCTCTTTTGTGCACTGGATTTTGAACGAGTGTAGACACTTTCATGTCCTACAAAATAACAGTTATCAAATGAATGCCACCCAGGGATCTTGGGAAGCAGACATTGAAGCAAATCCGCAGAATCATTATTTTTTGCCACACATTAACATGTTTCAAATAGGTGTCCTTTATGTGACTTGTCTGAAAGTTGTAATTAAGAGAAGGAAAACACAGTTTAAAACTCCAAGGCAATCACCCCCCCAAGCAGCTAGTGGTGTCCAGAAATGCCTGAGCTGCTGACTCAGAATTGTTCATCCGACTCACCCACCCCAGAGCACGCTCACTCACAGGGTCTCAGTTTTTATTCATTTAAAAAAAAATTTTTTTTTTGAGACAGGGTCTTGCTGTGTTGCCCAGGCTGGAGTACAATGGCTTTATCATAGCTCACTGCAGCCTTGAACTCCTGGGCTCAAATGTGTGCCACTATGCCCTGCTAATTTTTAAAAAGTTTTTGTAGAGACAAGGTCTTGCTATGTTGCCCAGGCTGGTCTTGAACTCCTGGCCTCAAGTGATCCTCCCACCTCGGCCTCCCAAAGTATGGGGATTACAGGCATAAGCCACTGTGCCCAGCCTCAATTCGTTCAATCTATAGGACAACCCTCTAGGGGAAATGCTGTTATTATCCTCATTTTTCTGATAAGGAAACTGAGACAGAAAGTTTAAGTACCTTATGCAAGATCACACAGTCAGCAAGTCTGAGATTTGAACCCAGGCAGTCTGACTCCAGGGATAACCGCTTTGCTATATTGTTGAATGTGTAGATCAGAGACTGTGCTAGATACTCTACAGCTGCAATCGGCACCCCAGAGGGCCTGGTACTGTAAGGTCTGTGGCTTGTTAGGAATGAGGCTGCACAGCAGGAGGTGAGCAGGAGGGTGAGCCTCATTTGTATTTACAGCTGCTCCCCATTGCATGGCCACCTGAGCTCCACCTCTGTCAGATCAGCAGCAGCATTAGATTCTCACAGAAGCCTGAACCCTACTGTAAACTGTGCATGCAAGGATCTAGGCTGCACCCTCCTTATGAGACTCTAATGCCTGATGGTCTGAGGTGGAGCTGAGGCGGTGATGCTAGCGCTGGGGAGTGGCTGCAAATACAGGTCATCATTAGCAGAGAGGTCTGACTGCACAATAAATGTAATGCTCTTGAATCATCCTGAAACCATCACCCTCCCCGGACCATGGAAAAATTGTCTTCCATGAAACCGGTCCCTACTGACAAAAAGGTTGGGGACCTCTGCTCGACAGTTGGTTTTTGAGTCCCTATTATATGGCCAGAAACCCATTCTTACTTTATACTTCAAAAGAGCTAGCCAAGGGTTTCCATGACCAATTCACATGGCCACATCTGCAGTTTTCTTGGGCAGAACAATCTTCTTAAAAGATCAGAGGAGCTCCTGGCTCCCTTGTCCTATAGCAATCCTTTTATCACGGCTTATATGCCCCAGAAATCAAACCTTCAGACTTTCGATTTGATTATCAAGGTATGGAAGCATGGTTCCTGGACTTAAGGATGAAACTGAAGTTCATACAAAACACAAAGGATTTATGTACAAGGAAGGGACCAGATGTAGCATTTGGTTCCTGTGGGAGAGACTGAAAGAGAATCCACTGGGTTAGCCTTTTGTGGTGTCCAGTAGGGTAATACTGTCTCCTTAGGGGACATCTGAAACAGTTGGGGCATCTTGATAATGGGCAGGGGAGGGAGGTAACCACAGGCATTCGTGTGGAAGGAGGCCAGAGTTGCTAAACTTCCTAATGCACAGGACATTTCTGTACTGTGATGAATCATCTCACCCAAATGCTAATAGCACCCCCATTGAAAAGCAGGTGATCTTCTCCCTCTGTCTCCTTACCCCCATCTACCTCAGTCACCTCTGCTCCTCATGCCTCCAAAGACCCCATTTCCAGCATAACCCTGAGCTCATTTAAGCCACAGTTTTCCTGCTCCAGTAGAAGCAGTTGGTCTGTCAAAACAATACTGCTATATGGTTGCTTAGGTGAAAACACTACTAGTTTATAAAGACTGGTGCTTGTCCACGAGGCTGAATTAAAACCAAGACAGTCCCTACATCCTAAAAAAAGATTGTAATTCCTCTCCTCCATGTCATTCAAAATAAATAATACTAAAGCATAACCTAAGAAAGTCTAATTTAGGTAAGAAAGTTCTGATTTCTGACTACTTTGGTTTTTTTTTTAATAAATGCCAAATGTTTTAAAAATGATTTTCTTATTTCTTTTGGTGCCCCTGCTTTGCTAGTAGTCAGTGTATGTGCTTTGTTGGTCGATTGCTACTCACCAGATACAAATTAGAAGACTTCGCTCTGAATTTGCTTGTGAAGTCGGTTGTCAAGAAGTTCAAAGTGATGGGGAAGCATGCTGCTTGCTGCGACCAGGATCTCTTGCTGAGGTCGGTTCCAGCTCCATTACTTACTAGCTGCATGGCCGTGGGTAGGGTGCTTTAATATCTCAGTTTGTCTGTAAAATGGGAGTAATGGAATACACCTAATGGTTTATAAGGATTAAATGATAACACGTGTGCCTGGGACGTAATAAGGACTCGGTATGTTTTAGTTGTTAATAGTATTATTACTACTGTATATCTTGTTCCACTCCTGCCATTAGATGCCTCAAGATTCAGCCAAACACTTTGAATACCTACTACGCGCCTCTCCCTGTGCTATATCCTGAGGAAATTAAGATGGATAAAACATAGTCCTGACCTCAGTTTATAACCTAGAAGAGAAACAGGTTTTTTAAATAAGCAAAAGCAACAAAGTGTCATCAGTTACTTGATTTAAAAGGAAAAAGGCTATACAGGTTGCATGTGGGAGAGGGTGACAAAAATGCGGGTCAATTCTGAAGGCTCAAAAGTGTCTATGAAATTTGTTTAAAAATGAATGTGACTTGACTTTCTTAGAATATTTTCATTTAATTCAAAAGAAACAGCTCTCATCCAAATGTGCAACGCATAGGACACGAAATTATGCTTTAGGAAACGTTGGCAAATACTTTTTGAAAGACCGTATCGCCTGGGAAGGTTAATTGTTTTCTAAGGAAAAATGGCCGACAGCAGTTATAAGATACCATGGAGTATAGCTATGCATTCTGATTTCAGAAATGTTAAAATATGAAAAAAGAATGTGTGTAGAAGCAATTGAAATTTGGTATGTGTAAATGCGGACACGTGTATTTGGGAACTACTAGTTCAGGCTCTTAGCAGTGAATTACCTGGTAAACTGATTTGTCTTCCTGCCTCACTTTGCCTACATCCCATTCCAAATCTATCCTTTTCAATACTTTTTCCATTTTCTCATTTTTTTCACTGCAAAATTATTGATAGCTTCCTCCTTTCCTATGAAACCAAATTCCAACTGGTTGGTGTGGCACAGTTAACCTTTTCTTTTACGATCTCCTCTCACCTCTCCAGCCTCCACTTTATACTGTTCCATGCTCCCTCATCTCTCAACCCCTACTTCTCTCTGTTTTAGCCTACGTAATCCTTTCCCCGAAGATTCTTACCCCTTCTTTGGAATGGCCACTGTGTTTATCAGTTCACTTCCCTTAATTACTTATCCACTGCCATTTCTTGTCAATTGATTTTTCAACTGTTGTCTTCCAGCCAGAAATACAAGTTCTTTCAAGAAATTTTTTTTATATGAGACTACATTTGTGATCGTCCTGAGGCTCATATAACCACACTAATGTACTACTAACTCTTGGGTTAATAGTTTCAGCTGATTTGTAGGTGTAAAATACTTAATAATACTCGTTAGTAACTATGCTTATAAATAAAAAATAGCAAGTACAGAAAGAAGCAGCGTTCGGGAAAAACATAAACCGTGTTTTTTCTCTGCTCTTGTACCACGACAATCATCAACAGAGAAGACAACTTCTGGGATCAAATGTGGGGGGTTTTCCCCACCAAGTAGTGGACTCCAGCTTGGTATCTTCCAATTTAATTCCTTAATTCCAACACCGTCTACCTGGAGAATAGTGTCAGATTCCACAGGTTGAAGCCTCAGTCCCCAAGACTGCCCCCTCGCCCCGACACCAGTTGTAGGTCCAGGTCTGCAGAACTTCTAACCAGCTTCAAGTTGGGGCTCCCATGACTCTCATTGGGTTTGATTAATTTGCTGGAGCAGCTCACAGAACTCAGGGAAACACTTGTATTTACTCATTTATTATAAAGGATATCACAAAGAATAGAGATGAAGAGATACACAGGGCAAGGTATGGATGGGGAAGGGGCCTGGAGCTTCCATGCCCTCCCTGAGCACGTCACCCTCCAGGAACCTCCAAGTGTTCAGCTATCCCAGAGCTCTCCAAACTCTGCCCTTTTGGGTTTTTATGGAGGCTTCATTACATAAGCATGATTGACAACAGTGTAGAAATGTGATTGAACAGAAAGCACATGATCTAAATCCAGCAAGGCCTGTCTGCATAGACTTTTCTTGGCCTCTCTGTGTAGCATTCCTTTCTCTAGGGTATGGAGCAGGACCCCCTCTGGAATGAGGGTCTTTTGACCCACAATCAGATTTCACTTTGGGCAAGTGAAAGGACAGAAGTTCAGAAAAGAGAGATTCTGCTTCCTGAGACCTAAAGCACCCCAACATTATAGCAAAAGACTGTAACAAGGGCTATGGGAGTTATGAGGCAGTAACCATGGACAAAGACCTATATATGTATTATACCTATATATGTATATATAAAATGATATCACAGGCAGGTTAACACATAACTATATAATCTATAAGCTCAATCCTTATAACCAAAAAACATTTCACAGCCATTGAGTATTTTGTATTAGTGAGCCTTTACAGTGTTACCCTTTCAACTATTTGTTTTTTTCTACAGTCTTGTAACCCAGTTATTCTGCGCACTAGTATCATTTGTGTTTTTCAATACCTGAAATCCAACCCTCTTCTGCATAACCCAGCTTAGTATAGGAGTGGAGGCCATATGCACAAACGAAATAGATATTAAAATTAGTTTATTTTTCTACTTAACTTTTAATAAATGAGAAGAAACACAGTAGTCTGTCTCATATAGAACATTTATAATACATAACAATCCATAAAGCCTCATGGTGAGGTAGGAACAGCTTTGGAAAATAACACAGTCATAAAACATACAAAAAGTTAAGTAAAATGTGGCAGCACTAAAGACATTTTATCTGCATCTGCATTTAATGAGATGATAACTGCATTTAATTGTGCCACGTCTGGTCCAAAGGACAGGCAACAGCAGACACAAAAACAACACAATATGGAAGTTTCATAAAGAATCACAGAATACACTGATACACTTCATTGTGCTGTTTCAAGGCAGAACCATAACATGGCAATTTGTGTCTTTTTATATATAACCACACATTAATTGTATGTTACATTCGCTCCAGCATCTTTTTGCTGAAGACACTGGACCATAAAATTTTTGGTTTAAAAGTTTAAATTGAATAACATACAAAAGGCTCTTGTGCCAGTGAAAATGACTGCTAAATATTCCAGAGCTTGTTAGTAAAACAAAATAGCATCACCACATAATATTGGTAGAGCTACATCAAAATAGTGCTATTACAATTCCCGTTTCATAGATGGTGAAACACTGCATGACACGGTTTCAATTTAAAAAACAACAAAAATCCCTCTACCTTCCCAAGAGTTTTAACACTGTTTTATGACTTAACTGAAACTCAGTATTAAAATAAATATTTTTATATTGTAGAATTACTCTCTGTATTTGTGTGAACATCTTAAGACAGCAGGTTAATGACACTTTTATCATTCAAATGTTATCTGTTTATAAACAGTAAAAATCTTCAACTCAATACCAGTAATCCACTAAATATTTCACATTAGATTCCATAGGTCTTTTCCCTCAAAACTTTCAAAAATTCGTAATTGAGGATGTTAACAAGACACAAACATATTAACATAGCCTTCTACCTACTGATTTTCCAAGGTGCACTTGATGGAAATTTCTCCCAGTTAAATTACATACCTTAGTTATTCAACATATTGTTTTCTAAAACATTGAAACACACATAGCAAGGTTCTTGAGGATTTTGCTTTTTAGGTTCGAGTCCATACTTTTACAATGCAGGTACCCTTCAGAAAAAACTAAACAATCATCCAAGCTAAATAGTGACAATGGAGAATCAAATCTCTCTTCACTAAGGCTGCATTTGGCTTGGGAAAAATTCTGATTGGTTTAATTCAGACACATGCAGCACCTCCTTTTCACTAAACTTACACAACAGACAGATTTCTAAACACGTATTCTACACTGATCTTGCTCAAATATAAAAGAGCCAGCAGGAGAGATGCAACTCCTAAAACTGATGCAGTGGTATAAACAGCATATTTAAATACTGGGTTTTAAGTTGTCTAATAATTCAGGGTATTTCCCTCATTTTCTTTCAGAAAGGAATAAACTATTTTGGAACCAACACTTAAATCCCGACAATATTTAAATATAAAGCGTGTCTTTTTTTTTTTTTAAGATTATGCTAATATAGCTAAAATGGGTTAGAAAGTGCATTGTAAAGAAATAAATAAATTCTCCACTAAAACTCAAAAGGTGAGTCAGTGCCCACTGATTTTGCTATGACAAAGTCCTTTGAAAAAAGAAAATTTTATGGTACCACTTTGTTATATATAAGCTACTTAAAAATTATGAAAAGTGAAATAACTAAAACTTAAAGGCTGTTATCTTCAAAGCACTTTTGAAAAAAAAAACCGCAGCCCTTGTCCCATGCTTATATACCATTTTTTAAAATCCTCATTCAGTTGATGTCTTATTTTTAGATGTTATACCTCTTTTAAAACACAGACACAAAATAGAGCATGTGTAAAGAAAACCTCAATGAATGTAATATATTTAACCAGTTATCTATTGTATCATTGCTGAAATGTTTACATAACTGTTTTAAGATCTTAATAAAATGTTCTATAAAGTGTTAAATCAGGAATGTACATGATGAGTACAATTCACAGCTTTTTCTCGTCTACCCAGATAATGAGATACCCCAAATGATGTTTAAAAAAAAAAAAAACCAAACCTTTTTGCAAAATTCAAGATAACTATCAGTTTAGGAATTGAATTATACAATAGCAGATAAGAGTATTAAAAGATCAAGATGTATTGCAGAACTGGCAGGTCATGGTTTTGGCCCATTATAGTAAATGTGAACTTACAAACTATGTTCCTAAAATTACCACATTCTCATTGGAAAAATCAGCTGTTTTAAATAGGCCCATTGCCAGCAACAGGCTTATACCAGGAAAAAAAAAAAAACACCACAAACATCATCCCTTTAAAAAGTAACTGTCAAATTCCAACACTTTCATCTCCTGATCCATTAAACAATGAATTATTTCAAATCCCAAAAGGTAGCCAATCCCAAAAGTAGTCAGCTATAAAAGTTACTGAAGTAGTCAGAATACCTTATTTCTAGAAAAATAGAGCTATACATAACTGATGCTAATAGCTATCCCTTTGAGGACAAAAGTCTACAATCTCATCACAAAGCATAACCCCTCTGTCAAGAAAAATATAACTTAAATATCGTTAAATAATATTTGTGTTGGATTTGAAATCTATAGCAATAATCAAATAGCCAAGAACAATTTCCTATGTAGATAGGTGGCATCTTGCAAAATAAGCCACTATTGGAAGATCCAAGCAATGTCAAGACAGGATGACTTATAGAATGCTTTAATTAATTTCGTTTTCTAAGAATTTAATACCCAAATTGCATTAACTTCCTGATTTTTTTCTTTCAAGGTAGTGGCTCTTGGCAAAGCACAAGCATTGTTGGTTGTGCTTGGAAAACTTTTTTTAAATCCATTCATGATTGGTCACCATGAAATGACTTTAACTTTGGAAAAGTTTTTTTTTTTTAAACATCCACAATTTAAAAGATTACATTAATAGCTTGAATTTAGCATGTAATTATTAGATGCTAATTAACATCCTTAAAAACATTTATATATTTTGTGAGTAAACTTTCAGCTCAATGTTTCTATACCAATCTTTCAAAGAAAGTAATGCTGGTGAACATGTCCATGTTTTAGACTAACTTTGGTAGGATAAAATGAGTCGAAATTCTCAAAATAATTTAGAAATGTGGTCTGAATATTAATATACAATAATCTAAGTATTTAGTTTGGTAAACTTCCATCCCTGCTCTTACTTCCCATATGCCCTATTGTGTGTAAACTATAGTTCAATTTGTTAATTATCTCACTGTTCATTAGACTAATACTCAGCAATATAGAATACAGAAAGTAACTTATTTCCTACTAATAGCCATGAGTCACTCTTAAAATATGCTCCCATTATGCTATGGAATGATCTCAAAGGGCACGTAAATATTACCTAAAATGTTAAAGGAAATAAATTGTTGATGAGTTTAGAGTTCTAGCAATTATTAATATAATTCTAATAAAGTATAACACTGGGGGAAAAGAAAAGCAGAGAAATTCCAGTAACAATTTTAATTTATTTATCCCCCTAATTTTTATCACGGGAAAACTGGAAATCAAATGTCATTATGTTATATAAGGTTCATACTTACTTTAAACAAAAATGTAACATAGTGTTAAAACTGGCTTTCCAAAACTGTTACAGCATAGCTGTACTCTGTACTAATAATGACAAAGTTGTAATATAGAACTCTATTATGCAGTCCCATTATGTTCTTACAAAAATAGAATTAAACTGTGTGACCAAACAAGTACTTCAATTACACTACTTGGCAAACTTAGAATTTCAATGGAGTCTTTTTCCTCTTGCAGTTTAAAGCAAAAAGTCATATATCGCATCTTTTTCAAGACTCACAAAGATGATTCAGGTTGTTTGTTTGGCATTTTCTTTATCTCTATCACAACAGCAGGGATGTTTTCAGCTTTAGTCCTCTTGGGCTTCTTCTCTAGATTGTCACTAAGTTCTAAACAAGAAATGCTAACTGTTGGGGTCTTTTCTGTATCCTTTCCAGAAAGGGCTTGTGGCAGTGTCCCACAACATTGCTTCAAAGCACACTGAGTTCTGCAGGCAAGTTCACACGGGACTACACTTGATTTAGAGCCTACACTAGCAAATTCAGGCTGAATGGTAGTAGCGTGAATTCCGTGATTATGAAAAATGTCTTTAATGATTTTAGCCACTTGCATGTATGATGTTGGATCTTCACATTTTATGTGAGCAGTGGCAATGATTCTGCTCCCAGCAAGTTGCCAAACATGTAATTCATGAACTTCCTCAACTCCTTCAACATTTCCAAGTTCTTTTATCAAATTTCTGATATCAATTTGTTTAGGAACAGTTTGTAGAAGGATAAGAGCAGATTCCTTAAGTAATGGATAAGTTGTGTAAAGAAGTATGCAAACCATTACAATACAAAGAGTTGGATCTAAATACAGCACCCAGCAAGGACCAGCCTCATAAACTGGTGCATGAGTACTATTAATTATTTCTACAAATGCTTTGCAGGGGTCAGGGGTACATGGGTTCACACAAAAATCGCCTTCAGAACAACCTTTCCAAGAAAAGTAAAAGACCAAGGCATTTACTACTACAATCACTGAACCCAAGGCATCTCCAAGGACATGCAGAAAAACTCCACGCATGTTAAGTTGTCCAGCCCTGTCATCTTCTTCCAATTCCATACGGTCAGGTTCTCTGATAAGATTCCCATTCACTTGTACTTCCACTGCATCATTATTTGAGGATTTTTCTGGATCTACAAAGAAATAAAAATTTTGTATCAAGTACATTTAAAGTGTTTATATAAACATCCTAGTCTAATTCCATCTAAGTGGTGAAGAAGGAAAACATTTTTTCATAAAGCACAATAAAAATATGTGCTCAGAGCAACTTAATATAAATTGACATTCTGGGAATAATCCAGGACATAATGGCTAGGGTTAAATTAAGTCATTATGATATTGCTTTTCCACTTTCCTAACCACCCTCTCTCCTACACCCCTCCAAAAAAGTCTATCTTTTCTATAGGGCTCAGTCCTGTAAACATTCTGCTATACTTTTTGCCATATACAAAAGAAAATATAAAATTGAACTCTATCACCCAAAATTAAATGCAGCTATGGATAAGTCTACTAATATAAAATGCCTGATTTGACACTGGGCTCTCGCGAGTCACTCTTTGTCACTGAAGTTAATTGCTTGAGAATAAAACCAGTTTTAACTTTCAAACTTTTATCATGAATATAAAAGTCTGTTGGTAGAGGGAGTTTAAAAACTGACAAATCAACAATCACAGAGACTATCAGAAAAGTTGGAACTAATGATCACTACTTGCCCTGGCTTTCAAAGCAAAAGTATTGATCTAAAGGAACTACACACTACAGCAGTTTGATTTTCTTTGGAGTAACACCTTGCTGGGTGGAGTGAGAGGAAATTCACTCATTAAACCTTTCAACTTACAATTTGAATTTCACTAACATACCATGCACTTGAAAAGGAACATTGTCTACGTAGTATGATATAATATGGTAAATAAGTATAAATGAAAGAAAATGCACCAAATTGTTAACATCACTGAGTTTTGGGTAGTACGACATTGGTTGATTCTTTCCCATCTCCTTTCAACACTTATTTTCCAAATTTCCTTCAACAGCACTGACGTTTAGAATGAAAAGCATCCATGAAAAATATAAGATGAAAAAAATTACTATCACTTTCATTTCGGTATGATTATGAAAAGTCCTAAGTGAAGAAAAGAGTAAACTTGTCCAGACAGATCCTAAATCTATGATTTTCAGGATTAGGGGTCAATTAGCAGAAACATACATCGCAGTTCATAAAAGAAACCTTTAACCAAGGTCGATATGCTGTGAGCGCAATATTATGAAACTTGTCCAATGGGCATAAGAACTACTTTGGCAGAGCAATGTTGCCAACACCAACAACTAAGGACGAATGGAGGATTTTCTCCGTTTCCCACAAGGGCCAAGGAATTGAATTGGGAAGGATTTTTGATCCTATTATAACCATTTAACTAGAAAAGTCTCTAGGACTGCATAGGGATCACGATCACCTCCTGATCCTTTTCCTAGGGCCCAACTCACAGCCCCCACCTACATAAATCCCACCACACCCGCACCGCCCCGACTCCTTACACTCCGGCTGCAGTGGGGGGGACCCAATTTCCCAGTGTGGCGGGGCGTGTGCGGGACCGGGCGGGACCGGGAGGGACCAGGAGGGAGCGCGAAGGAGGCGGCGCGGCGCGGGCGCGCTCGGGCACCAGGGGGCGTGCGGGCCATCCCGCCGAGGGCCAAGGAGGGTCTGGGCTCCCCAGTCCCAACCACCTGCGGCGGCGACTTTCTCTGCTTACCTGCTGGGTCCAGCTTCAGCCCGTTAGAGTTGCTGCTATTGGTCACCAGGGTGTTGGTCTCCTCCTGATCAGGCCCTTGCTCGCCCGGGGCCACGTTGATGTCGCCGGCCCCGGTGCGGCTGCTTTTGATGCGGCCCCCCTTGGGGAGGCCGTGGCTGTGGCCATGCCCCCCGTGCGAGTGACCGTGGCCGTGGCCGGAGTCCTGGCTGAAGCCGCTGTGATGGTGGAAGAGGCAGAGCCCCAGCACGTTGACCAGCAGCCCGGCCACGCCGACCCCGAGGACCACCAGCGGCTGCTGCATCTCGTGCGGCTCGATGAAGCGCTCGATGGCCTCCAGCAGGATGGCGAAGCAGAGGCCGGTCAGGAAGATGGCGTTAACCAGAGCCCCCATCACCTCGGCCCGGATCCAGCCGAACGTGTTCTTCTGGGTGGCGTGGGTCCGCCGGGCGAAGCGCTCGGCCACCAGCGCCACCACCAGCGCCAGCACGTCCGACAGCATGTGGAATGAGTCGGATAGCATAGCCAGCGACGAGGTCACCCGGCTCACCACCACCTCCAGCACCATGAACATGAAGGTCAGCATCAGCATGCACAGCAGCCGGCCCCGGTTCCGACCCCAGCACCCCATGGCTGCGGCTGAGGGGCCCGCCGAGCGCGGCCCGGCGACTCGGGAGGCGGCGGCGGCGGCGAGGCGCGGAGGGTCGGCGACCCGGAGACGGAGGAGGGAGGGCGACGCGGGGCTCTTACCGCCGGAGTCAGGCCGCTTGGGAAACCGCTGAGGGTCCCCGCGGCCGCACGGGGGCGAGCCCGGGGTCAAGCCGCCGAGCCCCGCGCCTGTGGGCGCCCTCGGCCAGCCGGCGGCGCCGCGGCGAGCAGCTCCTCAGGCGTCCGTGCTCGGACGCGGCGCCGAGGCCCGGCTCAGCCCCAGCAGCCCCCACACCGACACCGGGGCGGCGGCGGCCGGTAGCAGGGGCTCCCGGAGCTGGGGCACCGCGAGCTGGAGCAGGAGCAGGAACGGGAGGGCGGCGGGCGAGGGCGACCGGCAGCTCCGCGCGGAGAAGGCTCCGAGCATCTGAGAGGTCTCCTTGCTGGTCTTCTCTGCTGCTACCAGACAGAGGAGCTGACGGCTGAGGAGCTAAAAAGGCGGCGGCCACGGCAGCTGCACTCGGCCCGGTCTCGGGCGCTTTCTTCGCCCCCCCGCCTTTGCAGACGGTTTACAAAAAAACTTTGCTTTGCACTCGGAACCCCCGTTTTCACACGGACCCGAGCGTGACAAGGCCTTGACGCCCCGCCCACCAGGCCCGGCACGCTTTCCCATTGGTCAGAACCCCCTCACGACAGCCGCCACGTCCCGCCTATCCGCGCTCGCTATTGGATGGAGCCTCGGAGGGGCGGGAGGGGGCGGGGTCGTGGCGCCAACTGATGGGGGCGGGGTCTTTTCCTCCAGGAGCCGGGCGTGGGCCAGGGGGCCGCGGCCGGGTGCAGCGGCGGGCGTCGTGGGGGCGCGGGCCGCGTGCAGTGGGAGTAGGCGGGGCAGCCTGGGGCCTTTCTGGCGCTGCGGAGTCCGGGCTCCCACGCTGCGGGTCATCATAACCCCCAGAACACCTGCGGGGCTGGGCTGGGAACAGACTTTGATCCTGGGAGCCGAGTTCACGTGGGGGCGGGCCGCGCGGCGGCGGCTGTGTGACAGATCGGAGGCTAGGGAGGGGTCGAGAGGGGCCCTTGGGTGCGCCCGCCTGTCAGAGGAGCCTGAGATTAGGCCGGCAGATTCATAAACAAGTGCCGCACTTAACTTGTGACTCTGCTCAACACCAAGCAGAGCAGTTAGTCCTCCGGACGGTCTTAAGAGTGGCTCAGATGAATCTTTGTAAATGTTTTAGTGAAGCAAATTACCCCTGTCACCATCATCCCCAGGAGACCTTGTGTAAGGTCAGGTATTTCTGTCACTGATTATCTGAGGACAATTTCGGGGGCAGACCTCAAGCAGGAGAAACCTGGGTTCTGGTCCTTGCCTTGTGACTAACCAGCTGTGTGGCTTTGAGCAAGTCCCCTAAGCTCCCTAGACCTGTTTCTTCAATTTATAAAGGGTTGGACAAATGAAACTCTTAAGATTCCTTCTGGCTCTAAAATTCTAAGGCTCTATGATGTAACATTTTATTTATAGACCACAAACAGTGGAATCCTGTGTTGGTTGCTATGGGGAGTGGGAATGAGCTTTTGTCCAGGTGGAGGTAAAATATAACATTGTTAAAATACAATGAAATACTCTTCGTAAATTGTGCTAACACTGGTTTAGGTTGAATATATATGCACTGTGCTATGGGTGGAGGTTAGTTGATCCAGAAGGGAAAGGCTTATTATTTAAGGTTGGGTGGTGGCTGGAATCATCATAGTGGCCTAAGCTGGACCCCAAAGGCCTCACCACAGCCCTGAACAGGAGGAAGGACCCCGGCTGCTTTAGATTGCTACAAGAAAACACAGTGCCTGCCATTGTTAAGATCTGTACATAAGGCTTGTTTGAAGCTATGTTATTTGCATTGTTTTGGTATTCTTATTATTCCTGTAATTTTTTTCCCTTTTTATGTGGTGTGTTTCTCATCTCCCCAGACTGGAGAGCCAGATCCTCGCTTTCTGTTTCTGTTTTGCTGGAATAGAAAAGAATAGACGAAAGTTTCCAAGACATTATGAAGGAAAACTTGGTAGAATTTGATGATTAATTGGGTATTGGGAAGGAAAAAGCTAGGTAGGAGAACAAAGACAGTCACTAAATTTCTAACTTGACAAGGAAAATACAGCCTTAAACAGGTGAGAAAGTTGGGAAGGGAAGGGCCAAGGAGCTGGTTTTAAGGGGAAAATTGAGCTCCATTTTTAATGTGCTTAATTTGAAGTGAAACCTGGATTTTGACAGCGCTAAGGAGTGGATCAGAGTTTTAAAACTTCTATAACCTCCTGTCCTTTGATATGAGCAATTGACACTTTTCTTTTTTTTTTTCTTTTTTTTTTTTTTGAGACAGAGTCTCACTCTGTTGACCTGGCTAGAGTGCCATGGTGTCAACCTAGCTCACAGCAACCTCAAACTCCTGGGCTCAAGCAATCCTTCTGCCTCAGCCTCCCAAGTAGCTGGGACTACACGCATGCGCTACCATGCCTGGCTAATTTTTTCTATATATTTTTAGTTGTCCAGCTACTTTCTTTCTATTTTTGGTAGAGACGTGGGTCTCCCTCTTGCTCAGGCTGGTCTCGAACTCCTGAGCTCAAACGATCCACCCACCTCGGCCTCCCGGAGTGCTAGGATTACAGGCGTGAGCCACTACACCTGGCCAATTGACATTTTTCTGATCATATGTAAACACAGCTTCAAACCTCCTTTCAACCAGCCCCTCCTATATAGAAATTGGGAAGCCACTTATGAGTCAAGATATCTTGATGGAAATGTCCAGGAGGTAGTTTTACGACCATTTGAACTCCTCTAGGGGCTGCTGTGACCCTTTATTTAAAAAGTTGATGTCTCCAAATGTGAGAATTTGACACCCAAGAAGAACCAATAAGATGCTAAAGTCAGGAATGCTTCACAAACAGGGTAGCAATCCTTCAATAACTAAACAAACTAAATTGGGAGATGTTTAGACCCATATAAAAATAGACTGTTAGTCTCAACTTAGTAGTCACTTCTGAGAACTACTTTGTGTACACTTTTAAGCCATTTCCCAGACAATGTGTATTATTCCCTCATAACCTGGCAGGGGGTTGGGGGTGAGAGGGCTGTATATTTTCCAGGTTGTAGAAAAGTTATAATCGTGCACTCCAGAGAGAGTAA
The DNA here is from genome assembly GCF_000956105.1 of Propithecus coquereli. Lineage (NCBI taxonomy): Eukaryota > Metazoa > Chordata > Mammalia > Primates > Indriidae > Propithecus > Propithecus coquereli. The sequence goes on along the minus strand of NW_012137080.1, from coordinate 3,821,439 downwards.
TACCATTTACCTAACTGCAAAACATTTCAGTCAAACAAACTTTCTTTCCCCCTAGCATGGGCAAAAGACTTCAGGAACTTGACTCAGATTTTTCCCTTTTCAGCTGGTTGTCCTAGTATAGAGTTAATACAGCCAGGAATGGATGAAAATGAAGGCAAACTATAGGATTATGCACAAACACCCCTGGAGGTTGTAGCCCCAGGTTAAGTAAGATGGCTTGGCTTTTTCGTCCTAACTTTGGGAAGTCTCCCGATGACTTGCTTCCTATCCAAACTGACTAAACCCAGCATTCTTTAAAGATGACAAAATAATGCTCCTTTTGGAAAGAGACTGCCAATTTGAATGAAAGTCAAGTGCTTACCACAAACTGTAATCTCAAAGCCCTCTGGAGTCTCCTTGCTCTCAATGAAAGTTTAAAAGAATCTTGGAAGATTCTTGTAAGAAGTGTTAACACAAGCATCCCTCTGAATCTGGGTGATCAAAATCAGGAGTGTATAAAGCTTTACCTTGCTTGGAAAGACAGGAACAAAACCGTGTGAAAACCAGGTTGTATTTGACTTTGGGTGACAGTAAATCACTTCTAATGTTGAATCTGAAAGCAAAAATGCTGAGGAAATCAGGTTTTGGTGGTTTTATGTTGGTCTTTTGAAACATACTTGAATAATTATTACAAATATGAACTGAAATCCCTAGCAATATAAGGGCCAAGTCTGATTTTTTAGCTGATCTCAGAGGAACAGGCAGTAGAACAAAGAATAAACAAGTAACAATGCCATAATAAAGCCCAGAAACAGCACAAAAGATCTCAGAGGTATAAGGGAAACCACAAGAAAGAAACAGAGCAGGAAACCCACGTGGAAGCAAAGGGGGAAACAGGAACAGCGTGGAGAGTAGAATCGTAGAGTACAGTCGGAGGCCCAGGAGTTGCCTAGCTTTTTATATTTGCTGGGTGAGCTAAAGCATGGCAGGTGAGGGCTAGCAGCAAAAGGAAACTCATTTTTCTTGGAGACTGAAAACTGGATCTAAGTTCTCTAGTCATGCCTGGAAATTAAATAGACATAAAGGCCCTGACACTTACACAGAAAAGCTCATTAAAAGCATTTGTGAATTTCTTGGGTGCAATGTTACATAACAGCAGAAACTGTTGAAGGCTCAGGTGGTCAGTCTTAAGGTCTAGGCTGAATGCCTATTCTTTCTGTAGCCCTTCTACTCTTGGGGCTGGAGATCGTCATTAAAGCACAAAGTATAGAAGTTTTAAAAAGAATGAAATTCTCCAACTAGTAAAGGTGATATAAAAGTATAAAAAAAAGAAATTTAATGTAAAAATGTATGACTCTATCCACTACTTGTCTATAAGGCTGATGCTGACCGGTAGAGCATTTTGAAAGGATCACTTACCTAATAAGGATGATAGAAATTTCAGGGAACTGGCCCTTAGAAGTTACTCTGTGACTTAGGGTAAGTTCTTAAACCTCTCTGGGCATCCCTTTATGCATCTTTTCAGTGAGGGGTTGTGTACGATGGTATCTTGGCTGGAGTTAAGAGGTGAATAAAGAAGATAGAGCTGCCTAGTGGGTACCATCAGGTGGGGCCTTTTAGGCCACCTGTACTTGGGGTCACCATGAATCCAGGGCTGAGTTCTCCACTCACAAATTCACACACTACATTTGTATTATTTCACCTGAGGAGAACTCATTCACGTGGACTCAGAAAGGACACATTTGCCAGTCAGATCCCCAGTCTGTTCACTTTCTCTGTCTAGAGGGGTGAGCTCATTACACAGACCTCCCTCTCTCATGGTGAGCAGGGCCTCTCAGAAGGAAGGCCTCCCGGGAAGGCAGAACTTAGACCGCAGGAGTTGGAACTTCCATGGAGGGGAGCATTTCCAATCTCTCTTCTAGACTATAAAGGTATCCTGCCTGTCTCTGCACATCCACTCTGCCCTCCTGCTCCTGACTTACGCTCCATTTTGCTGCCAGAATGATCTTTTCAAAACCCAGTTCTGATCATTGCACAATACGCATCCTCCGCCACCCCCACCGCCATCGCAGCTGAGATCCTTCAGTGGCCTCCCGATGGTCGGAGGAGAACCACTTGGGTGCACAGGGCTGGGGCAGGCCCAGTTTGGCCCTGGCTGCCCTCCCCAGACACCTAACAGGACTGGCCTTTCTGACCAACATGAGTCTGCACGTTCCCTCCTGCCCAAAGGCCTGTGCCCTGTTCCTGCTCCCAGGACACTTCCCTCCCCGCTTCCCACACTGATTCTTGCTCATTCTGTAGCTTTTGCTCGAGGATCGCGTCCTCAGGAAGTCTTCCCTGACCCCTCTGACCAGGTCAGATCACTCCAGGACATGTTCTCTCAGTTCATTGCCCTGCTCTTTTGTGGCCCTTAGCAAAAACGCAATTTTACATTAAACCGAATATTTGATTAGATCACAAACTCTATGAGGGCGACGACAAGCGTGTGCTTTTGGTCACCTATATCCCTAGCGAGCTTGGCACATGGGATGGGGGGGGAGTCAGTAAAGATTTGTTGAATGAATGAATGTTGATAAATTTTCTTTTCTCAACTTAGTAATTCTTGTATTCATCCCACAGATCCTTACTAAACACCCGCAATCCTGTATCTACACTGGAACATGAGAATCAGAGGACCCATTTCCTCTGGACAGTGTGGTAGACCTCATGACACAGTCATTAATTAGCTCACCTTTTTCTTTCCTTTAAGCAGGCTACCACCCTTCTGTTGCGATATTATCTCACACAAGATGCAATTAATTGGATGAAACTGGGACCCACCCATGAAATCTGCCATGATAACATTCTAGGTTCTCGTACAGTTTCAGAATCCTTTGAGCTTCATGATGACCCTATGGAGTTTGCAGGGCAGCTTCTATAGATTATGGACTGAGACTCCAAGAAGTTAAGAAATTTGCTGAAGATCCCACAGCTTGTGAGTGTGAGGCCCTAGCAACGATTTTATTTTTAACTTGTTACCCAGATTTGGGGAGAGCAAACCTAGTCTGAGGCTTGAGACCTATAGGCACTAACTACTACAAATTCTATAGTTCATCTCAATTCCAAAAGTTTCTGGTTCTATAATTTTCTTATTAATTTATAATTACCATAAGGACTAAGGGGAGGTGGCCTACTTGTGAGTGACACCTCTTTAACAGGTCACTCC
>NW_012137080.1:3803661-3817020 GCF_000956105.1 Propithecus coquereli | reverse complement strand
ATATTGACTTTATTTATGCTTTCCATTGGCTTCCAGGTTGACTCCATCATAAGGTCAGAGTTGACCATCTCTTAATCTCAGGAGAGACATTGCTCTGTCCCCAAAGTACCATTGCCTTAGAAGTCACCATAATCAGAGCTATGGGAAATTGTGTTTCTAGAAGGTGCTCATGCAAGTGCCTCTAAATTTTGAGTGTAATCCTTTAAGGGAAAAACCAGTGTCTGTTAAACTGGAGCAATGAATGGAGAGTGTCTTATCTCTCAATTGTCTCCTGGTATGCAACCTAGGAAGATGGAAGAGCTAAGTCAAATGGAAAAAAGAGTCTGGCTCCACATGTTGGAATGAAAAGAACTATGAGCTATTAAGTATTCCTGTCTGTTTCTGTGGCCAGACCTCTGGTCCAGGCCTATATCATCATTCTTAGCAATTATGTGAGCATTTCCTAGTAAGGCTTCCATTCTCCCCTTCTCCAATCTATTTTACACGGTGCTTTCTGATTAATATTCCCATGCATCAATACTCATATGCTGCTGTTGCTCAAAAACTCCCAGGGGCTTCCCATTATCCACAGAATAAGGCCCAACAGTTTATCCAGGTATTTAAAGTATCTTGCATGTCATCTTAATTTGTCTATCCAAACTTATCTCTCACGACTCTTCAATACAAGCTCTCCGTTCAATTCAAATTGTCCTAAGTAATGGCTTCAAGTTACTTAATGGCTCTGTGTCTCCATTTTCTCAATGGAGACCAAAATAATAACCTATCTCATTGGGTTGTTGTGAATCAGATGAGTTAATACATATGCCTAGGACAATGCCTGGTACGTGGAAAGGGCCTCTAGTTGCTTGAATGGTGGCCTCCAAAAAGATATGTCCATGTCCTAATTCCTGGAACCTGTGAATGTTACCTTATTTGGGGGAAGGGTCTTTTGCAGATGTTATTATGGATCTTGAGATGAAGAGCTCATCCTGGGTTATCTAGGTGGACCCTAAATCCAACGACATGTGTCCTTATAAGAGATACACAGGGGAGATTAGACAGAAGAGAAGACCATGTGAAGATGAGAGCAGACATTGAAGTGAGGCAGCCACAAACCAAGGAATGCCAACAGCCACCAGAAATTGAAACAGGGAAGGGGATTCTCTCCTGGAACTCTGGAGGGAGCCCAGCCCAGCCAACACCTTGATTTTAGACTTCTGGCATCCAGGACCCTGAGACAATAAATTTCGGTTGTTTTAAGCCATCAGGTTTGCAGTAATTTGTTACAGAAGCCACAGGAAGCTAATACAGTTTGATAGCTAATAAATATTTAATCACTAAATTTTAGTATTATTATTATTAACAAATCCAAATATACTTTTTCCTTTTCCCCTCGGCATGTTTTATTTCGTTCTCTTTAAGTTTCTGCACAGTACCTTGCAATTTAAAAAAATGGAATCAATGAACGATTGAATAAATGAAAGAGTGAGTAAATGAATGAATGAAAAGCCTACTCCTATCGCTTGCCTTGGTGCCACACAGCTACAGTAGCTTTTCCTGACTGTCCTGTTCTGTAAACTCTAACATACAATGACAAGAACACTCATGCTTGGTCCTTTTCGCTTACTGTCCTGTAATGTGTCCCTGTTGCGTGTCTTCCTCTCTCTCCCCAAAGCTTCTTGAGAACAGGGATCACTTCTTTTACCTTTCAGTGTCTCCAGGGTCTAGCCTGCGGCAGTGACTAGAGTCCACGGCAACAATAAGAATCCTACTGTAGAAAGTTGTCCACTCATTTGTTTCTCATTCCGCAGTTTCCCCAAGCCCTGGCATGTATCGTGTTCTTGTCAATGACAGCAGTTTGCTGCTTGTCAACTGCCTTTCCCAACTGCCCATAAACCTTCTGGTCGCAATATATTTCAAATATATATTGCAAGTGGAAGGTGAGCTTGAATAGGCCAATTCTTGTCCTGGGCAGACTTGTGTTGAAATAATTAGGCTACAGCCCCATGCCTGGAAATCTTTTCTAACATATATGAAGATGTTGGTTTTCCTGGTGTTTCTCAGAGTGGACTTACTCTTACATATTCACCTGGGAGCCTGTTTTTTTGTGACCCAGCTAACTCCTCGTGTTGGTTGGTGAACCCCTAAACTGCAGGTAGCCAGCTCAGCCATACGCTTCTCCAGTCGGGTGACAATTATTCTCATGGCTCAGTTGAGGTCATTCTCCTCATCCTCATTTTGACCCTATTTTTGCATTCTCTCTTTCTTTCTCTTTTGAACTATATGAGGGTAATTTGCATACATCATAATCCTTCACTTCTAAATACCTTCGTATGCATTTCATAAAAATAGGACTATTCTCTTACATAAGCACAGTAAATTTATCAACTTCATAAATTTACACTGGTACTGTCCATATGCCAATGTTGTCCTTTGCTCTAACGATGTCTTTTGTAGCCGTGCCCACCCATCCCCCTCCTGTGCAGCACGGTGTCCTGGGTCAGGCTTGTTTAGTGGTCAGTCCATTTTGCCTCCTTTAATCTGGAACATTTCCATAGCCTGCCTTAGTCTTTTACGGTGTGGACATTTTTTAAAAATACAGTTTCCCTCACCTTTTTTTTTTTTGAAATGGAACATTCCTATTTTGCATTTGTCTGATGTTTTTTATGCACTCTTGGCTGGAATGTCACAAAATTAACACCGTGCCCTTCTAAGGGTATCCCAGCTGGAGGTACTCAACTTTCATCTGCCCCTTTCTGGTAATGTAGATTTTTATCACCCTGTCAAGGTGTTGCCCAATTTCTCTACTGTATAATTAATTTTTTTCTCCCTTGAGCTAATAAGCAGTCTTTGGGGAGATCCTTTCAAGACCATGCAGATATCTTGCTCACCGACATTTCCCCCTTAGATTTCACATCCATTGATGATTCCTGCCTGATTCCATCTTTACTGCGATGATTTCCAAATGAGGATTTTCTGGCTCCAAGCGTCCCTCCACCTTTACCAGCCAACTCTTGGTATTCTGTACGCAGGACTCCTCCTTTCTCCCCATTAATTGGTCTACTATCAGTAGGGACTCACAACTTCCTATTTCTTCAGCAGTTTGTAATTCATTACTGTACTTCATTTGGGTGCTGAATTTGTCCCGGATTTGGCCAGCAGAAGCCCCTCTAAGCTGGCTGTTGTGTCAGATAGATAATGAAGGTTTCTGGATTTTGACTGAATGATAAAATACAAGATGTTAGTATTAATACTTATTCTGTGCTCACTGGCATAATAGGCAAGCAAGTAGTACAGTGGTTGCGGGAATTCAGATAGACCTGCGTTTAATCCTGGCTTTCCTATGTACTAGCAATATTCCTTAGGTAGCTTGCTTACCCTCTCTGTGCCTCAGTTTCCTCATGACTGTGATAATATTAGAACCCACTTCCTAGGGTTGTCATAAGGACTGAGTGGGATAATGTACGTAAACCGATGAGTGGAGTAACCGACACGTAAGTACTTAATAAATGTGAGCAAGTGCCATTACGTTTTCTCCCCATATTGCAGCTTATGCATGGCATGCGTTGTCTGCATTGCTATTGCTGCTTCCAACTGCTAGCAGCCACCCTCCAAAAGTCACCCCAAATCCACATCTACCTGCTCTTTCCTTCAACCGAATTGTTGAATGTTGCTGATCTCAAGGGACCCAGAGATAATCTAGCCTCACTGCCCTTTTGTTGAGGATGAGGGGTATGAGACCCTGAGAGGTTAAATGGCCTGCTCCAGGTCACCAGGAAGAGCGAGAGAGAGAGGAGGGGTGCCTCATCTTCCCCTCCACACTTTGTATGCCATGCCTATCTCCGCTGCCATCAAAGCAACATTCATTTGGTTTCTTTTCCCAGTCAAGGGGTATTATTCAGAGCATCAGTGGGAAAGCATCTCATTTTCTGCATGACTCATCCTCATTCCAAGATTAACATGTTCCACTTTCATTCTTTGCCTCCCACTCAGTTTCACAACCAGCCGGAGCCTCGAGAGCCTCAGTGCCCTGTCTGCCTCCCACTCCTACCCGCGCCCTCTCCTCCCCAGACCCAGACTGTCCCACCACCCTCAGATTCCACTGGTCACTTTTGTCGGACTCCGGTTTAAGAAAGGCATGTCTTCCCGAAATACCACTCTGCTCTATGTTGAAAATAGCATAGAGAAATACACTTAAGTTGCAGCAGACGTACAGGGACAAGTGTTTGTCCATATGCTTCCGACATTCCATTAAGGTCTGAGCATTACAGCAAAAACCACGCGTTTCTGGACATATACATTCGATTTCGACCTCCTCTCAGAAAACATTAGGGATTCTTCTGATGTCCTGGGATGCCACTGAACAGAATAGAACCAGGAATAAATATGCCATTGGCTGAGGCTGGCGGGATCTTTTTATTATGCCAGGATTTTCAGTTTTGTGTTGTTTTTTTGAAACACGCTCTGACCTGTATAATTTGATCATGCTTGCATCAAAATGCTAGTAAAATACTGTGATATTTACAGATGGAATGATCTGATGTCTGAGTTTTGCTTCAAAATAATCCAGGAGGTGGGGGAAAGTGGATGAGGGTATAGATGGAGTAAAATTGGCCATGAGTTGATAAAGATTGAAGCTGAGCATTGAGGATATGGGGCTTCCGTAACTTTTTATATGATTGAAATGATCTACAATAAAAAGTTCATGGTGAGCCCACAACCCCTGGGGTCAGCGCCGGGCACCGCTCTGTCCAGCTGTGGGAGAGGCACTGCTCCAATAAAATTTTAAAAAGAAAAAAAAAAGTTTTAAAATGCCAGTTTCAATTTTCATAATTCTCTTATTACTTCTCTTTTTGTTCGTTTGTTTCTTTTTGTTTATTTTTTACTCTGCCTCTCCAAAATCTTTCCTTTCTTACCTTTACTAAAAGCTGCCTGACTAGTTCGATCCACTAATGGTAGAATTCCTGTTGTATTTAAGGTCTGCTCCATACCAGTGAGAACTTAAATGTATATTTCCTTGCGTTAGCCTCTAACTGTTTCCTGCGAGTTAATCTTATATCCTCACTGACCTGGACACTTTTTGAGGGCAGAGATGAAACCTTATATTTTGGGGTAAGCCCTACACTGTCTGGTATAATGCTGGGCTCGGTAAATACTTCCTAATTGATGGATATGCTTGTTGGGAGATTAGAAGAGATTGCTGACAAGCATTCTGAGGAGTGTTGGTGCAAAGAACAGGCCATAGATTTGTCATATGTTTTTCTTTGAAGTTCTTCTATATAGAGTATGAAATATCTTATTTTACCTCTAGGGAGGACTGGCTAAGAGAAATTCTTCTCCCAACTGAGGCATTTCATATTGGGTAGCAATTCAAGAGCAATTGATGCAAATGTTAGCGGATAGTTTCTCCCCAAAGGAGACGTAACAAAATAAAATCGTGTACATGGGAATAATCTTAGAAGTCTGTATCTCCTCCCACTGCAGTGTCTAATTGAAGGACGCAGTAGGGTGGGAAAATATCAAGAAGAAAATATCAGTTGTTAGTTTTCAAAATTTTTCCCCGGGAGTCATGTAAGAACCATCTCGTTTTGGGCTTGTCCGTGCTGGTTTAATATAGGGTGAGAGCCAAATTCAAAGGCCATCTCATTTAGTTAGAGTTTGCTTATTAGTTTCTTCACACACTCTGATCTTTTGAAACACTTAGAACTGGTGCTTTTTCAGACCAGAGGCACAGCCACGATAAAGTTGGAAAGAGTTCAAAAAACATTTCTCCATCTTTCTTCTCCCACTGGCGGAGTGACGAAACCATCCCTATAACGAGACCTTCTCCCATCTTTAAGTACTCCTGGGAAGAGGACAACACAGTCTCCCTCTGGAGCAGATTGCATTTAAACAATAACCATCAGAATCAGAAAAATCCCTTCCATCAGCTTGCCCTGCAGTACCGTGGTTGTGAATACTGTTGCTCAATATCTTCTGTATGTGCGTTCCATTGACGTGTCTTTCAGCCTTGTCTCCTGCAGGGAGAGTGATCCCTGGAGAGGGTGGATCAAGGAAATGCAATTGCCTGGCATTCAGGCAGAGCAGGAAAGAGCCAAAAATACAGAAAAGTCTGCTTTTGCTTACTGCAGCCCCCATGGAGCCTCTCCAAGTGAGTTGTTCAAGACTTCTCTGGAGCTGGGCATTGTGGCTTTCATCTGTAATCCCAGCTACTCAGGAGGCTGAAGTGGGAGGATGGCTTGAGGTCAGGAGTTCAAAACCAGCTTGGGCAACATAATAAGACTCCATCTCTTTAAAAAAAAAAGACTTCTTTGGAGCTGGCTCTTAAACAGAATGAGCGAGGCCTCACAGTAGAGAAACACTGTTTCTCCATTAAACACTGGTTGAGAGGGTAAAAGAGTAACAGCGAGAGAGAATTTGGTTAGACTTAAGGAAGAACTGTGGGGAAGTGAGAACTTGAAGCAAGAGGTTGGAGGCATTGTGAAGCCTTTGCCCCCCGTTGTTAGTCTTGGACGGTTTCACTGTTCACCCGCAGGGAAGCAAGTGAACCAAACGACCTCTTAAATCCCTTCCAGCTACAGTGTCCTTTGATTCTAGAAACCCAGCAAGTTTCTCTTCTGCTCTGGTTGTACTCTGAACTCCATGTGAGTGACCTTGGCTGGGCTTTAAACACTCAGTCCCTAGATTTCCTCAACTGTAAAACACAGGTGGTTGTAATGGGTGACAAGTCCAAATGTCCAGGGAGCTGTACAACTTGCAGTTGCCAGATCTCTGCTACACAACGTGGCACTTTTGAGCTGGTTGATAATGGTATGTAGCTGAGCTGGTAAAGGCAGGCCTAATGTAGATAGGTTGAACAGAAGTTTTCCAGCGTAGCCAAAGGATGTTTTTCTCCAGGAGAATGCATTTTAGTGTTCTTCTGGGTGTCCTGTGAATAAGGGGACCTACTCTTCCAAAAGGGAGCTTTGAGGCTGCTTATGCTCCTTTTCCCCAACACCCTGGGAAGCCTTCTAACTACAGCATGATTAAACATGAGAACAACGTGTTCTCTCTCTCTCAACAAATACTTATTTCTTGACTGATACTGTGGGATGTGTCTCCTGCATTTAATGCAACTGTCAAACTCGGTGGCTTTGGGGGAAACGACTAGGAAAGGACAGCAGCAGAGAGGCCCCTTTGGGAAGCTATAGCACACATGGAGAGTCAAGTTTTGTAAACAAGCAACCACAACCACAAACCACAGGGCAAGAGTGTACACGAACCAGGGAGATGTGTGTCACACATTATCTTGTCTACTGCAGCGGAATACACAGGGCAAGTGGCCTTGTCTTTGACAGTAAAGGACAGGTATGTCTGCAGCTGTGACTCAATGGCAGGCTTGTCCGGCAGTGGCACACATCTCGGAGCTGTGTTCCCAAGCACAAAGCCCCACGCCATTCTTCAAGGTGGATACTTGAGTAATTGAGGGTAACCAGGCAGTTGGGATAAGAATAACTATTTCTTTGCACTTCTACTTGTATAGTAAAAAGGGCACTGGATCAGTCAGGAAACCTGGGTGCTGGTCCTGGCTTTTTGGCAAATGCTCATGGTCACCTTAGACAAATTGCTTTCCCTCTCTGGGTCTCGGTTGCTCGTCTGCTAATTAGGGATCAGCCTTAACCAGTGGTTACTGAGATGCTGGAGCCCCACCTTAGACCTGCCCAATCCGAGTCTACAGAGGTGAGGACTGGACAAGCGGAGTTTGCAAAAGCTGCCCAGGGGACGCTGGGGTGCGCACCAACAGAAGAACCACTGCAATAAGAGGTTGCCAAATTCTACTCTCCACTCAATCCCGATTCCTAGAACATAGCTTCATAAAGTCGACCGTTCCTCGCTTATCACGACTCAGGGCACTCAATCTCAAGTGTGGTCTGCGGCTCCTTGCTCATTCGTGTGGTTTGCCAGGTGGTGTTTAGGCTTGGTTTTGGAAGCTTGTACTGTGAAATGCTAATGCCAGTGTTCTCAAGCCTTGAATATATTAATAAATAATTAAGATATTTAATAATTCTATAATCACCAGACATGACCTCATGGGTTACCCTTATTCTAATGGAATCTGCTGAAGATGCTTGTTTTCCCTTTCTGGTGATATGATCTGCAACTTCAAAAATTCCCTAAAAGCAACTTCTGAGAGAGCCATCTGGCTGAGCCAGACATGTTAAGAGGCTTCCACCCTGCAACTCTTTGCTCATGCTGTGCGCTTTCCCTAGAAGTTCTCGCATACATTTGTGGGTTGAGGATGGTGGTGAGGTTAAGGTAGCATTTGGCCAGGGAGCCCAGGAAGGCTCAGACCCTGTACTCTGGCCAGTGGCCTCTCTCCGTGAGGTCCTAGAGGGAAAGCCATTCTCCGAGAATAGTGGCTGGCAGCAAAGACTGACTCCAAGACATGGGCCCTGACCTCCCATGTGGAGCATGTTGGTCTAGGCCAGAGCTCATGCAGAGACCCTGTGACTTAGGCATGGGGTAGCTTTCTTTCTTTCACTGTTTTCTTAAATTCACCCCCAAATCCTGGATCTCACTGTGTTCAGCAGAGAAGAAAGTCCAGGCAACAAGAGGAAGCCACAAGAAGCAGGAAGCCAGGCCATTAGGGCATTCGTGTCATTTCCAGAAGCAGAGCTGGTCCAAACCGTTCACTCCAGGCCACCAAAGTGGTGGTGGCTGCAGCTTTTTTGACTCAACAGACAATGGAAAAGTCCAGAGAGAGAGAATGCCAGAGTGAAGGGGAAGAGAGAAATCCTAACTTTCCAGCAGGAGAGAGTAACCAAATAGAGAAAAAGTGATGGCCTACCTTCTTCTTTATGTCTTTTGCTTATTTATCTACTTTCTTATTGATTTGTAAAAGTTCTTTACATATTAAGGATATTTTCTTAGGTTGAGTTCCCCAGAAACAGACTCTGAGACAGAACTCCATATAGGAGTTCACTGGGGAATGCCCTTGGGCAGAAGGAGGAGTTGGACTGCCACAAAGGCCTCACTTAGCTGACCCCACAGAGGGCTCTGGAGCTGGGATGGCCCTTCACAGTTCTGCCTTGAGACAAGGGGCCCAGGCCTTCATACCACTTTATTGACCAGTCATTGGATGAGGGCTGCCCCCAGGAAGGGAGGCATAACCTCAGCCCCCTCTTCAGCTGTGGAGAGTTGCAAAAGAGGAACTCAGCTATGAGCTATCAGCCACAACACCCGTGAAACCTGGGGGACTGACACCTCGATACTGGAGAAAGGGTCTGGGTGATGCACCCTAGAATCTACTACAGATATCTTCGGCTATCATATGTGTCATAGATATTTTTCCCAGTTTGTCATTTGTCTGCTAACTTGTTAGTGGTTATTCTTTGTTTTCCTGAGTTTAAAAAAAAAAATCAATTCTTTTTTTTCTTTATGGTTTCTGGCATTTAAAAATTGTCCTTAAAAAAATCCTTCCCCATCGAAGATTATTACAACATCTATATTTTCCTCTAGTACTCTCATTTTTGTTTTCATTTAAGTATTATTCTCATTTCATTAAGTATTTAATTGATCCTGGAATTTATTTTGATTTTAGGTGTAAGGTAGGGGTTTTTGTTGTTGTTGTTGTTTAATGATAAGAGCCAGTTTTCCCAGCCCCATGTATTTTCCCCATGGATTTGAAAGGCCATCTTTCGCAAAATGAATTAACTATATTTGATTCCATTTCTAGCTCTATGATATTCCACTGACCTGTTTATACCCGTACTAGTGAATTACAGGTTTATTTTATTTTAGTTTTTAGTTTACATACAGTAAAATTCACTCTTTGAGGTGTACACTTCTGAGTTTTGCCAAATGCGTAGAGTTGTGTAACTACCACAGTCAAAGTGGCGAATGGTTCCATCGTCCCCCCAAATTCTTTCCTGCTGCCCTTTTGAAGTGTTTGCCCTTCAAACCCTGCCCTCTCCTTTAACCCCTGGCAACCCCTGATCTGTTTTCCATCCCTATTGTTTTGCCTTTCCCAGAATGTTATATAAATGGAATTGTACAATATGTAACCTTTTGAGTCCGCCTTCTTTTACTCAGCATAATACTCCTAAGATTCATCCAAGTTGTTGCGTGTATCAATAGTCTTTAGCCCCAATAGCCCCAATATCTGATCAGCAATGTGTGATTTTGCTAATTGTTCCACTGTCACAGACAAGAGCAGCAGCTTTGATTTGTATAATACCAATTCATTTCTTTTGTACTCAAGGCATCAAGACCCAGGTGGGCCAACGTCTTTTGCATCAGGCGAACACTTCTGCATGAAAACAGTGGGCAGAAGGCCCTGGAATCGGGTCATCAGAAAAGCACAGGTGGTCCTGGGCACCACCACTAATTGTTCCCAAGGGTGGTCCACTCCCTTTAGAACCTCCTCATTCTGACACATAATTCAGTGTAAATTGTGGGAAAAATGCATCCCATGAGGATGATGGAATTTCCAGCCTGAAAGAGTACTTGCTGGGAGGCAAGATTACATTTTTGGCAGATGGGGAACATATAATACACTCACCAACTTCTTTCAATATCTACGTCAAATACGTTTCAATCCATACCATCTGCGTGTCTAACCAAAGACTCTCTTGTATTTTAAACACATTTCCTCCTAGCCTTTCCTCTGAAATGACACTAGCAAACTCTTGCAAAACTAGAACTACTTGTTCAAAGCCAGCCCTGAGTACAGTGCTTTCATAAGGGTAGGCGATTCCGATTATGTTGTTTATCCGCTTAGGCACACTGAGTCTCAGCTACCTCAGGGACTTCCTTTTAATTTGTTTTCTCCTTTTATTAATTAGAGAAGCTGAGTGAAATGAGGTGTCTCCTATGGAAGTTCCTGCAAAGAGGAAGGCACCGCAAGTTCATCAGTGTGGCATTCCCCAGGACTTACCAGTGACAAAGGATACAGAGAAAAATCTACAACTGTCTGCTCTTTACCCTGCCTGGCAAAAACTCAACTGCTAATTCATGCTCCGCGTCAGGAAAGATCCAGTTTCTTTTAAGGGCTCACAACATTTTAATCCATCCCATGGTCTTCAATATACAGTGGTAATCGATCCATGACATGGTTTTCAAGCTGGATATTTATTCAGTCATATGTGCTCTCATTCAACCTTTATTGAGCACCTACTATGAACAAATCACCTAGTATGTGATGGGAAATAAGCCAGTCCTTGGCACTAAGGTTATTTATGATTGTGTAGAATCTACAGTTCGGAGATTAAGAATGGAGGCTCTGAGGTCAAACCAAGGATGGATTCAGATTTTGTGGGGGCTTCAGTGAACACGGTTTAGAGGGCCTCTTTAGGAAAAAGAATGAAAAAATTACAAACACAAAATTAAGCACAGGGTCTTGCAAGGGGCCCTGTAAGTGGACCCTTGCTCTTTCATTTCTCAGGAAATCCCTTTCTGAGCCAGGCACGCTTCGGTTTCAATCCCAGCTGTGTGCTCTTGGGCAAGTGACTCAACTGCTCTCTGCTCAAAGTCCTCATCTGCACGATGAGAAAAATGAGGAGATGACAAAACACACCTCTTAGCGGTGTTGGGAGGGCTCCAACGATGAGGACACAAAGCATTTAGCCCAGTGCCTGGCCTACAGTCGGTGCACAATAAATGTTAGCTGTTGTAAGGAGTGTCGTTATCGTCAAGAGCTTTCGCCCAGTAGGATTGCCTACTCACAAAACCCGGCTTCCTGAGCACAGTCTAGGGAAGAGAAAGAGAATGAAATCCAAGTTCACACGTTCTTGCTAACCCACTTTGTGTGTATGGTACACACGTGGTGTGACAGCGAAGCTCAGCCCCGCTGGGCTACAACCGCACCACACACGGGGACGCCAAGTGTGTCGCCCGCTGCGTTAAAGGTCCCCTTGACCTGAGAGCTGATTCATTCTGAGGTCATAAAGCAATTATCTTGCAAGCACTGTATTAATATCCGATTGTGCAACTAAGCCAGGCCTGTCTAGGTTTGCCTTCCTTGAGTGAAATGTGTTCATTCAGCACAAGTGAGAAGGGTAAACACACACCAGTCATTTTTTTCTTCAGTGTGCAAGGAGTGGATCCATGATAATAAAACATGAAAGGCCATTTGGTAACTATTAAATTACATCCTTTGTATTTGCACAGCGCATTCCTCTGATTTTGATGCCATGCTGTCCCTGCAGAACAGGTAAATATATGCTTCCATATTGCCAGTTTACAGATTTTTAACTTGGCATTCTAACAACGTTTTTCTTTGTTTGTATTTTTTCTTTTCGAGGCCAAAAACCAAACAACAACAACAACAAAAAGATAAATATTCTCCATCTCATAGCTTGTCGTGGACATCAGCCTTGACTGAGAGTCAGGTTGTCATTCATGTTTTCCTCTGAGAGAAGAGGATGGGGAAATTGGAAAATAAATTGATAAACAAGTTATCAGAGCAGACCACTGCTGCTTCTTCCCTTTGAAGTTCTCTTTTTGAAATCTTAGCGGATTTTGAAGCCCGAGATAGCCGAAATTCTGATAAACAAAATGCAATTATGCCTCAGTTAACTTGGATCAGCGGTAGCTCCGAGAGACAGCTGGGAGGGGGCAAAGACTTAATTTCCCCCATAAATTCCAACAGTCACCCCTGGCCATCTCAATTAGCCAGACAGTCTGAGCAGAAACAGCACGCTTGCTGTGTAAACACGACTTCAAGACGAAACTTCAGCCTCCTTCCCCGACAGATTGCCAGCCTGGAAGCCCCTCCTGTGTTGAGACTCTAACTAGCAAAGCAGGCGAGAATGTTCTGGTAATAGAATCCTCACTGGATCATTGGAGGGTTAATCAGAAAAACTTATTTGTTTCAATCCTTCTAGTAGAAACCCATTCTTAAGATGTATTAGTTCCGTTCCTGCCTTAGTAGATAGAATGACCCTAATGTAAACTTTCATGCTTCAAAATCTTGCAGCACCTCGCAACCATCATTGTGAATCGTAACACGAGGCAGTGCCCTGGATTCACTCATTTATCATTTCTTCCACCCTACTGTGAGTCCAATAAATATTTGCGGAACTGAACTGAGGAAAGTCACAAAGGGAGAAGGAGGTGCTAGGACCCCTGTTAGAAGCAAGGTAGAAATCAGGGCCAAATCTCACAGCCCAGCACGGTGGCTGGCGCAGGGGAAGCATTTGGTAAACGGCTGCTGATATAAGTAAGGAGTGAGGCAGGAAGTGGAGCCAAGATGGTGTTGAACTGGTTCACCGATTTGTCCTAGTCTCGTCTTTTTCTATGTAAGAGTGACTGACGTGAACCGTAAGATACTTGGACATGATGAAAAATACCTCTCTGGGCCGGGCGCGGTGGCTCACGCCTGTAATCCTAGCTCTCTGGGAG
>NW_012137080.1:3801910-3802946 GCF_000956105.1 Propithecus coquereli | reverse complement strand
CTCACAGAGGGATCAGCATATAAGACGATGAAGGAGAAAGAAGCCTAGTACATTCTAGGAACTTTACAAAGCAGGAAGAGTGAGGCTGGGCGAGGTGGCTCGTGCCTGTAATCGTAGCACTTTGGGAGGCCAGGGCAGGAGGATTGCTTGACCAGCCTGAGCAAGAGCTAGACCCCATCTCTACTGAAAATAGAAAAATTAGCCAGGTGTGCTGGCGCATGCCTGCAGTCCCAGCTCCTTGGGAAGGTGAGGCAGGAGGATTGCTTGAGCCCAGGAGTTTGAGGTTGCTGTGAGCTAGGCTGACGCCATGGCACTCTAGCCAGGGCAACAGTGTGAGACTCTGTCTCAAAAAAAAAAAAGAAACAAAGCAGGAAGAGCAAGAGCTGAGTGAGGCAGGGCCAGTTCATGCAGGCCTGGCAGCAGGGCGCGTGTCGGGGGACCTGTTCCTTGCCTCTGCAGCTCCCCCTCCCCAGCAGAACCCTGATCATGTTCTGCTAGAGCCCCCCATCCTCTGCTTACGAGGCTTCAGGTGACACTGAGCCCATCCCCAACTTAGGAGGGGATGGCTAGTCCTGTAGGCTAAGCTAACCAGTAAATGGCATTTCACTGATGAATCTTAGTGGCCTAGTGCTTCCTCTCTCTTCCACGGTGCCAGTTACCTGCAGTTACCGCTCAGCCAAAGAGGGGGTCAACCATCAGATGAAGCCAATGCCAAGTGCAGCAGGGCAGAGAGGTGGAAAGCAGCTGGGTTCTTAGTAACATCGTGGAGCTGCCGAATCAACCAATCCCAAAGCCTGCCCTGCGTCACCCATACTTCCTTATTGGTTAAGATCCTTGCATTTGTTCCTTCCCTATATTCTTTTTTTTTTTTTTTTGAGACAGAGTCTCACTCTGTTGTCGTGGCGTCAGCCTAGCTCACAGCAACCTCAAACTGCTGGGCTCAAGCAACTCTTCTGCCTCAGCCTCCCGAGTAGCTGGGACTACAGGCATGCGCCACCATGCCCGGCTAATTTTTTCTATATGTTTTTAGTTGTCC
>NW_012137080.1:3800302-3800813 GCF_000956105.1 Propithecus coquereli | reverse complement strand
GGGCAACAGAATGAGACTCTGTCTCAAAAAAAAAAAAAAATACCTCTCTGCTCCATTGCTGGTCCATTACCTGCTTTCAAAGCCTTCCTTATTATTAAGGTTCATGTAAAGTCATTATTCTTCTGGAATGGGTATTGTTTTGTAGAAATCTTTATATTTAAGTAATCTCCAAAGATGTCTCAGGTGCTTAAAAAAGACAATAGATATGAGTTACAGAAAGAAATGAGTGAAATATCTAATTCATTCGCCACCTGTGTCTGGCGCATTGGCTGTATGCCGAGCTCTGAGGGTTTGTTGGTAAGCAGAACAAATGTGGCCCCCGCCCCACAGAGCAACAAATGAACGTAATAGAAACATATTTACAATCTGGAACTAGGTTCCAGTAGGGACATAAGCTGGGGGCGGGGACCTAATTCAGTTTAGAATAGCAAAGTTCTCTCTAAGGAATAATATTAACTGAAGCCTATATAAGAACAGGCAACACATAATGGAGACTGTTCCTCACAGAGGG
>NW_012137080.1:3784097-3799142 GCF_000956105.1 Propithecus coquereli | reverse complement strand
GTCTCGCTCTTGCTCAGGCTGGTCTCAAACTCCTGAGCTCAAACAATCCGCCCGCCTCGGCCTCCCAGAGTGCTAGGATTACAGGCGTGAGCCACCGCGCTGGCCTTTCCCTGGATCCTTGGACACTACGATCCTAGCTGCTCCAGCTTTCTGGTAAATCCCTTTCTGTCTCTTTGCTGGGTCCCCTTATACCTTCCCGTTTCTAAACTGTGATTGTTCCGAAGGTTCCTCTGCGCTTCTCTCCACTTTCTGTCTGATCTCACCCACTGCCATGGCCTCCTCCTCTACTGAAGGGTCTGCTCACCAAGTATCCACGACACCTTTACATGGTGATCCAGCTCGCGTACCTCCAGGACGTGCACTGGTAGTGCAGATGAATTCCAAACTGATGCAGTTTCTCTTTAGAATCAGTGGCTACTCCTAATTCCACAACTTCAGAAATAGTTGCTTAAAGCGTATACGAAAAAGCCAACAGCTTCTGACTTGCTGTTGGGTAAGAAAGAAAACAAAGAAAAGAAAAAGCCAAGGGTATCTTGCAGAACCCAAGAACAGGAAGTACATCTAGAAATCCGACAGCTACAGGCGCCCAGGCAGCTGCTCCCTGGCTCTGTCTCAGCAGCCATAGCTGCATCTGCCTCCTCCTTCCCCAGGTTGCAGATCGGCGTCACGCAGTACGGAGAGACCTCACGCTCCTCGGTCCGTGTGAAAGCAGGAGGCGAAGCAGCAGGTCACTGACTGTGCCAATCACATCTTCAGCGTCCCAGAGAGAGACATCACTTTCTCCATGTTCATCCCAAGTTGAGGATGAGTTCTGATTGATCCATCTTGGGTCAGGTGTCCCCAGACAGAAGCTGTGTATAAACATGGTGGCCTCCGCCATAGCCATGGAGGGATGGGGGAGGGGAGGACAGCTGCCAGGAGGGAAGGGAGCACCAGACTGCCAAAACAATGGCGGCCCCAGACAAACGGGACCAGGGCCCTTCTCTGGGAGCGAGGGGACAGATCTCAGACAGAGGGGATATTAAGGGCATGGGGCAGAAACTCCAGAATTGTACACAGGTTAGAGGCCGTGGGGCCATCTCTGACTTCTCCCTCTGTTACCAGCCACCCACTTACCTACTGTCTGATAAGATACTGCTATTAATTCTTCTTCAGAACACTTCATAGTCCTCCCTTCCTTTCCTTTTTCACTCTAGTTCCCTAGTTTCAGTCCTCACTACCTCCGTCCTGGGTTCCCCAGTCACCCCATTGGCTTGCCCGCCTTTCCCCTTTCATCCATTCTACGGTCAGATTAATCTTCCTAAAAACACCACCTAGAAGAGCTTCCTCCCCAGATCTAAAAACCTCCAGTGTCACCTGGCTGCCTATAGAATAAAGTCCAAACCCTTTGGCTGGCTATTCAAGACTGTCACCAGCTGTAAATGACATTGCTAATTACTTTTGCCACATCTGCATCTCTGTGGCCTTCCTTAACAGGAGTTCGCCAGGCACGTGCCCTTGGGCGTGACTTCACCCACCCCCAGCCTCCGGAGTGGGGCTGGAATGGCGAAAGCCCCGCCTCGTATCTCCGTCACCCCAGCCCAAGTGATCGGTTCAGGAAAAGACTCTGAGCTAGATCTAAGCCAGCCAGCACGTTCTCCGGGCTGCCGTCACTAGCTCAGGGGACAGAGTGTGAGCCCAGCTGAACCAGCAGAGTGAACCTCGGGGCTTCGGCTGGCAAGGCTGGGCACAGAGGTCCTTTCTTCTCCTGGACGTGAGTTGAGAAGCTTATAGTCCAAAGCGCTGCTGCCAACCATCTTGTTTCTCAAGAATAGCTGCAAGCAGGGCAATTTGCCTAAAAACAAATTTCTGAAAGCAATTCACTGAAAGCCAATTTCTGAATCAAATTAAAAACAAAAGCACATTTATTGACTGTTTTGAAAAAGACTATTCCTTAAATCATGTTTTCGGCAAATGGGTCATTTGGTAGGTTGGCTGAGAGCCATGGGGGTGAAGTTAGGATGGAGGCTCCTTCAGGAGAGAGGAAAGGCGTCAACCCAAGCTCCTTGTGTGAGCTAGATAGTTAGGGTCTCCGGCTCTTCTCGGGACAAGGGTGCCCTGCTTTGGTGCTGTTTCAAGCAATTGCTCCACCTGGGAAGAAGGATGAGGGTGGGCACTCCATTTTGGTGTTGCCCCACACTTAATCCTATCCTGAGCTACCGCCACACCTGGGGAGGGAGGACATGCTTTATCGATCCGGAAATTCCCCAGCCCAGGCACAGCAGGATTTAGAAAGTGACCTAGAGTAACCTAAGGGAATTATTATGCCATTAGCTTGAATCTGCATTGTGATTCACTCCCCCACCCCAGGTGGGCTTTCTTAGAGGCAGCTCATATATGTAGCTGGAATTTTGAGGACACCTGTTGACGTTTGATAACATCCCACACCTCCCTGCCCCAAGACTGGGCTAATAAAAGGAAACAATCTGAGAAGTCAGAGAGAGAGAGAGAGAGTGGGTTGGTCTGTCTCTCTCCACTGGTGAAGACAGGCCCGTTTTATTCTACAATAAAAAGCTGCTGGCGTGAAACTGCGTCCTGCCTGAGGTTACTCCATTGCATTGGCCCTGCTGGTGACTTTTCCAAGCAGGGAGTCGGGGGCCCAGGATAACAGGCTGGACTTGACACTTTGGTGTGTGGTCACCCTTCAGCCAAGAGCACACCAAGAATCACTGCCACCCTGACACTTGGTGTGGCTTTGAACTCCGGATTGACGTTGGCTGAAGCCTGCCACACCCCGTGACCTTTCCTAAATGTGAGCCAGCCCATTTCTGCTACAGCTTGGCCCGGATTTGGTTTGGTTTTCTGTAACCTACAACTGAAAGGGCCCTAATTCACACAACAATGTATTTTTCTGAATTCCGACATTCCAATCCTCGGCTCCAACCAAACTCGTCTTCACACGTTTCCCCAGGTCCTCTTCGTGCTCTTCCATCGCGTGGTCGTCCTCTTCCGCTCCTTCCTGCAGCCCCTCTGCCTGTCGTGCGTCCTCCCAGCGGTCCAGGCAGGAACCTCTCCCTCTTCCCAGCGCCGCCCTCCACGGCCCCGCCCTTCTCTGCATCGCGGTCCAGCTTCCTTGGTCACCAGGATCTAAGACTCACCCAGGTTCCTTAGAAGGCCGCAGGAGCAGAGGCAGCTCCCCAGTGGCTTCTTCCTGTCATTCATCAAAAGCCCCCCGGTGGCCTTCCCACTGCTGTCTTCTGTTCCCTGTGCTCTGGTCCCAGCTCTGCGGACAGGCAGCCTCTCGGTCATCGTTGCTGTTGTTCCCTCGCAATAATGTCTCTTCCACCTGCCCCTGCGCAGCCTCTGCTTCTACCTTGGGATGTCTTTCCAGCTCCCGCTCCCCCAAATTGTTGCCTCGTTTTCTCCCTGGGTCCGGGCCAGACTTCCTAGGAACAGTCTCATAGGAACAGCTAATCTTCCTAGGCCCTGCGGGGTCCCTGCCTAGCCTGTGGCTGACCCCATACTGGGTCAAGTGTTCACCCTGATGTTCTCCAAACATCTGTGGAGGGGCGATGGGCTGCCCCCTTCCGATGGGTTAAGGGAGGGGAGGCCTGGCAACCTGGAAGCAGACTGTGGGCGTGGCAAGACCACCTGGCCTTTCAGGACGCCGCCCCTCCCACTTGGCAACCAATCACACAGCCCGCTTATGTGCTGCTCTATTGAGCTAGTTAAAGTATTATCACCTAAATGTTCCCGTTTGTTTCTAATCTCTTCAACTAGATTATAAATCTCCTTAACAATAGAGACAACGGCGCTAAATGTCTGTAATAAAATAACGAGTGCTGGTTACTGAGCACTTACCATGGACCAGGTACAGTTATGCTTAAAAAAAAAAAAACAAACCTCAGTGTAAGCCTCACCTATATCATCCTCACTTTACAGATGAGGAAGCTGAGGCCACGTCACACAATTAGTCAGAGGGTTTGATTCCAGAATGTGTGCTCTTGGCACCTTGCTCCTTTGTATTTATTGTTCGTATGGATACTGTGCTGAAAAGGAAAGCTCCCCTCTCTCTTTACGTTGGGTTATTTCTCACGGGCCAATTTGTTCTATGAACACTTACTTTTTGGCCGAAAGCCTCTCTTTTGCAGTCAGCAAACTAATGCCAGAGAAATATCAACAGAGCAAAAGACAATCCATTTTCGAACCAAAAACTCCTTGTTGGCTCCAGGCAAGCTCATCGGCCAGATGCCCTGCCTCCCTCCCGTGTTTTCTTGGCACTGCTTTGCAGAAATCTGGATCCAGGAGCCGCGTGCTAGGTGGCTTCTGCGGGCATGAGCAATTGCTAGACAGACGTGCAGGCTGGAGCGCCAGCCAACAAATCATTTCAGCTGCTTCCATCTTGCCTTCATGCCAAGTTCAGGGGCAGGGGAGGGGCGCCTTAGCCTGGATTCCCCTCGACTGGTGTTGAGGTATCCTGGAGCTGGGGGCTGGGCTACTCCCTGCCCAGAAGTTAAACCATGAAGCCCTGGCCCCCAGGTCCCCAGTGACACCCCTGCCAATAGCAGCCTGTCCAGGGCCTGTGGATGCTCCCAGCTAACCTCTTGTGGCAGAAAGGGCAGGTGTGCCCACTTTACAGATGGAAAGGTAAAGGCAGGTGACTTATTTAGGGCCACACAAGTCTTGATGGTTGTCAGCGGGGAGCATTGAGGTTACCTCCCCTAGCAAGCTCTCGTCGGACTCTAAAGTTTCTCTCCCCCTCTCTGACTCTCTTCCCACCACCCCTGTTTCCGCAGACCCCCTTTACCTCTCCCTCCTTCACAAAGCCCTCCTGACCCCTGGGAGTCTTCTGAATCCTGACCTGAGCATAAAGGAGCTGGGGGGAAGGGAAGAACTGTGGGGCTGGGGGGCGGAAGAGGAAGCAAAGTTTCAGCTGACGGTGCCTAAGGGTGGAAGGCATGCCCCAGGCCGGAAAAGCCACGCCATGGACTCTGCTTTCCTGGGAGCGATGGCTCTGCCAGTGGGGTGGAGTGGTGGGGGAGAGAGAAAGAGAGAATGCCCCTACTCCTCTCTTCCCCCTCTCTTGTCCCCACCTGTCCATCTACTGACCTCAGCTGCTGTCCTGAGCAGGTCATTTCCTGAACAGGCACGTGATATTAACTGGATAGGTCGGGTCTGAAAGGGACTTTAAAACTCATCTTGTCCAACACTATCTTTTAATAGTTGAGGAAACTGCGGCCCCAGAGGGGGTATGTCTTGACCAAGGTCACACAGCGAACGATAAAGCTGGGATGAGAAGATGGCGTTCTTCCTACAACATGAGGCTGCCTCTCCTTCATCGCAAAAGGGTCCCATGGAGGATGTGAAGGCCAGTCCCCCAGTGCAGTGATCAAGACCCAGGACTACTTCTTAGCTCTTCAAGCCTGTCACTGATTGTCACCGTGGGAGCAGATGATGCTTGCCTCCCAAAGGGGAGGGGCTGTGGCCAGGAAGGTGGCCTGGCCTCTCCACCACGCGGCACAGGTGCCGTCTGTGCTCGGCAGCCTGTTGGCCAAGCCGGGCTCCGCTTGAGCCCTGGAGTGGGCAGAAGCCCAGGGCCTGCTGAGCCTCTTCCGGTGCACACCCAGCCACACTGGCTGGTGCTGGTGCGTCCTGCCCTCCAGGCTGGACACCTGTGTTCCCGCTGGGTCTGGGGACATTTTGGAGGGTCTGTTCTGCACCCTCGTCTTCACCACTACAGCTTCCCAGGCAGCGGCTGGGTAGGGGCCTGCGCACCCCTCGGGGAACGCTAAAGGAAGAGCTCCACCTCTGCCTTGCTCTCTGACCAAAATTCGCAGGCTACCGTCTTGAAAAGCTGACAGATCTCGAAGTGACAGAACGGAAGCTCTGGAGCCCTCCAGGCACGAGTCAGTGCCCAGCACTGTTACTCCTGGGTCTCTGTGAGGACAGTGCTGGTGGCGTGGGGGTGGGGACGCAGGGCAGGGCGTCAGGCCGGTTCCCAAACTGTCTTAGAAAAAGGCAGGATGAGTGTCCCAGGAACAGGCTATTAATAGGCCTCCTTGCTCGCACTCAGCCTTGCTGGGCTGGAGCTGCGTGAGGATGAGTCAGCAGATGGGGAGGCCAATGGTGAACCCCGGAAGCGGAGCCGTCTCTCTGCAGGGGAAGTGGAGGCTGTGAGGCTGCACTTTTGAGCAACATCTCACGCCGCCCACCCTCCTTTGAGTAGGCTGATCTGCCAGGCCGGTGCATTCCCAGTGTTGTAAGTTCCAATTCTGAAGCCGGAACGTAAAGCAGCAAAAGACCCAGAAGGCCCTTTCTCCCACTTCCCCTCTCTTACCTTCCCTTCCCTGGCTAAGCCTGTCGCAGGGAAGTGGGCCCGACCCTGCAAGGCGGATGGCTGCTTGGCCGTGCGAACGCCCTGGTATCTATACCAACAAGCTGGCCTCGGAGCAGACCTTCCCATATCATAAATCACACCTTGGTACCTCTGTTGCCCTAAAAGGAGGGGACCGGGAGGGAGGATTCCAAGGTCAGGAGAGTGAAAGTTAAAAGAGTGGCCTACAGGGGACACTTCCCTGGGATCAAGCCCATGGCAATGTGAGCGCAGCTTACTGTCAGCCCTGGGTTTGGCTTAAGTGGCCTTAAATGTAACAGATACAACATCTACTTGGTAATTTCTGTCACTTCACAAAAGTTCTGCTGTTCATGGTTGGTAACTTTAGATATAGGACTATTTGACTGTCAGGAAAGTAGTGTGAAGGGTAGTGAGGGGGCAAACCAGGGGTCTCCAATGGGTATTTTAGCCTCTGATTTCTTTCTTTCTTTTTTTTTCCTACTTTTTGTAGAGATGGGATCTTGCTATGTTGCTCAGGCTGGTCTCGAACTCCTGGCCTCAATCGATCCTCCCACCTCGGCCTCCCAGAGTGCCGGTATTACAGGCATGAGCCACCATACCAGCCTAGCCTCTGATTTCTACGACACCGACTGTGGAGGGGACAATGAAAGTCCAGGATGTTTACACAGCAGGGAAAGGCGGGTGAGTCTTGAGCCTGCTTTCCTCCGAGTGCCCTGTCACCAACAGCCCTTCCCTCCCTGTCTTCTCTGTGCTTTCATCACTCATAGCCCTTTTCTCTGGCTCACACTGCACTGTATATACTAACCTGTTTATCGTCTGTCGCCCTGCTCCCCTGTAAGAATATAAGCTCCGCAAGGACAAGGACTGTGTCTCCTTCTCGCCACAGTTCCTGAAGGCTAGAACACACAACAAGCCCTCAGCTGAGGCTTGTTGAGTGAGTTGTGAGTGAAGAGGGAATGTGCCCTGAGGGACCATTTAGACACATGGAGACATCCCCAATGTCGGTTTCTTGGGGGAGTGGGTGTCAGGATCCAGGGTCCTCTGAACCGGAGCTCCCCTCTCAGCTCCAGCCGGATGAGGTCTCCCTGGGCTCTGCTCTCTGGGGCAAGGCGAGGAGGCTGGTGCTTGCGATGAGAGACCTGTTAGCCCGAGCAGAGTGTGGGGGAGACACAGGTCCCACCCATGCAAGGGGATCGCCATTCTTGAGTGTTTCCTGACAGGAGTGGGGAAGGGTCTGAAGCCAGTTGTGGAGAACAGGGAAACTTTCTGGAAAGTGATTACGAGTCATTCAGCTGCCCACCCGTAGCCTAAACCCCCAGCCCCATTGGCTCTTCAGTTCCCAGAGCAACAGCTACGCCGCAGGGACACAGGGGCGGATGCCAGCAGGTGTCGCCTCTGTTCCCGGGTCCGCTGGATAACAAGACGCTCTGGTGTCTTGAGCCTGGTGTCTAGAGCCTCCCAGAAACAGAGGCATCAGCACCTGTCCACACAGGCCCCTCCTGCCACAGTTCTCACAAGTCACTGGTCTTCTCCATGCCCCAACTGTTAGATTCTTCTGAAGATGGACTACTCGCAACCCTTCTATGATATATTAATAAATAGTATTATATACCCATTTTACAGATGAAGACACTGAGGTTCAAAGTGATGAAGTGACTTGCCCAAGGTCCCACAGCTTAATGAGTGGCAGAGCCAGGAATTGAACTCTGATCTGTGTGACTCCGGAGGCTGAGCTCTTCACCTCCATCATGTGTGGTTGGTGGGGTTGAGCTAAGGCCCCAGGGACCCACTTAGTTGAATGTTTGTTTTGGTAGCACTCGGTGTGCTCACACAAAATGGGCCGTCCTCGCAAAGGACTGGATTGCCAATCCCACCGAGCTCCCTGGAATGGGAAGCTGGACTCTATGACTCGTGATTGCCGCCGTGGTGGAGATTAAAGACTTCCTGTCGGAGAGAGCAGTCCTCCCGAGCCAACCACGCGGAAGGCTGGCCAGCGGCCATCTTGTCGGGGCCACTCTTGGCAGCTGGGGCTGGAGTGACTGGCTCCTTCATCCTGGGCCAACCCGCTTGAGGCAAAGTCAAGGTGTCTAGGCCAAAACCAGTCCCTCAGGGGAGCACCATGCTGCGGCCTGAGCGCTTTCTTGGCCCCCTGAGCCCCAGCCTGGCCCACCTTGGAGAGGGCGGCTGCCTTGTCTCATCTAGCAGGAGCAGGCGAGGGCCTGGCTCGCTGGCCTCTGCCAAGGTGTCCCAAGAATTTCTGAAGTGTGTCAGCGAGGTGGAAGAGGGCACACTGGGGAGACCAGCTGAGGGGGCCCTGGCAGGTAGGGGAGGCCTCTGCTCCCTGAGCTTGCCTTGTTCACTCCTCCACCAGCGGCCTGAGCCGGTCAGACCCTGGGCTCCTGGCCTCGTGCCCCCCAAACTGGCTAAAGATCAAAAGCGTCCACAGCTCTTGAGCCTGTGAGTTTGGCTCATTGCCTCTGGGGGGGGTCCTACAAATCTGGGGTTTTAAGAAGGCACCAGACGGTCCTGACGCAGCCCGCTCTGAGTGCCTGCGAATGGCGGAGGCAGGACGGAGCCCTGGGCGAGGAGTTAGGAAACAGACTCTGGCCTCGGTGCTGTCAGATGACTTTGGGAAAGTCGCTGTGCTTCTCTGGGCCCCAATTTCCTCCTGGGGAAAGTACAGAGCTTGAACAATTCGTTCCCAGCCTCAGAGTGTGCTCAAGGGGATGCAGCCGTGGCCATGCCCCCAAGGAATGCCCTGGCCTTCGGGCCACCCTTGGCCGGGAAGAGGACCGCTTAGGAGGCTTTGATGACGACAGTGACAGCGGCATTGTTTATTCAGAGTCAGGCTCTGAGCTAAACACTTGATCCATGTTGTTTCATTTTGTCTTCACGACTACCCTCTGAGGCAACACTCACCCATAGAATGTTCTAGAATGATGGAAATAATCTATGTCTGCACTGTCCAAAACAGTGGCCACTAGTCACATGTGGCTATTGAGCATTTGAAACGGGGCTAGTGCAACTGAGAAAATGAATTTTTAATTTTATTTAATTTTGATTAAATTTAAATAGCCATGCATGGCTAGTGGCTGCCATATTGACCAGCATTAACTCCCAGGTGTGGCCTAATACTATTCTCATTTTAGGGATGAGAGAACAGGATTGGAGAGGTGAAGCGGTTGATGGTAGAGCTGGGATTTGAATCCAGCTCTGAGGGACTCCAGAAGCTGTGCTCTTAATCCCTGTGATATTTGCCAGAATAAGTCAGGAGGGCAGGACTCCAGTCCTAGGCCTGCCTCTAAGGAGCTGGCTGACACCTCCCTCAGCCTTGGGTGGTCTCCAAGGTCCTTGCAGCTTAGACTCCCCAGGCCGGCTGTTTGGGGCGGGGCATGGAGAGAATGAAGGGGATGCAGCTGCCTGGTGTCTAGAGCCTCCCAGAAACAGAGCCATCAGCACCTGCCCACACAGGCCCCTCCTGCAACAGTTCTCACAAGTCACTGGTCTTCTCCATGCCCCACCTGTTAGATTCTTCTAAAGATGGACTACTCTCAACACTTCTATGATATATTAATAAATAGTATTATATACCCATTTTACAGATGAAGACACTGAGGTTCAAAGTGATGAAGTGACTTGCCCAAGGTCCCACAGCTTAATGAGTGGCAGAGCCAGGAATTGAACTCTGATCTGTGTGACTCCGGAGGCTGAGCTCTTCACCTCCATCATGTGTGGTTGGTGGGGTTGAGCTAAGGCCCCAGGGACCCACTGAGTTGAATGTTTGTTTTGGTAGCAAGGCACACCAAACTCCAGGATGATCCTTCCACCCTACCTGAACCCAGCAGGAATTCTGTTCTCCTGCCAAGGCCCAGCTGCGGGGCCCATCTAGGCCCATGAAGACTCTTGTGTGCAGGAGCCTCTGGCTGGAAAATTGAAAAGGAGGAAGAAAGAATGCTGGCTGGGGGCTCTGTGGGCTGGCCCTCCTCAACCTCAGGGCCCAAACATTCCCCATGAGGGGCTGAGAGAAGCACAGGCCTCAGTGACCAGGACAGTGGGCTTGATTCCTAAGAGGGACACACAGTGCCTTCTGCTTCAAGGCAACCGCCTGCCCACAGGCCAGTGTCTCTGCGGGAGCCCGGCAGGGACTCAAGGTCCTGCCAAAGGCTCAAAGCCCTTGTCCGACATCCTCCTGGTGGGTTAGAACGTGTCTATGTGCAGAGGCAGAAACCGCCTGTAACCACCCGTGCCCACAACAGTGAGACACATGCACCGTCCAGACAGAAGGTTGGGGGCCTGGGGTGCCCTGGAGTCCCGCACCGTCCCACAGGCAGTGCCCACACGGTGTGCTCGTGAATACTTGCAGGCACACGCTCACCTGTGGGCTGGAGTCAGAGGGGGGATGACAAAGGCTGGAAGCCATCAGTCCTTTCAGCCAGAAAGGATTCGCTCTCTAGGGAATTGGAGAAATCTCCAGAAGCCCAATGCTGGACTTCCCAGAAACACGATCTCCACATCCACCAACTCCCAACTCCCAACTCCTACTGCACAAGAGCAGGGATAAGAGAGGACCGATGACTTCTCAGAGCAAAGGCGTCTCCACCTCTGGAGATGGAAGCAGCTGCAGGAACCTGCACTCTGGCGGCGGAGGGGCAGGCCAGTTGCTTCTGACGGAGGAAATGGGGAATTCCAACGTCACCTGACAATTTGGCTCTGTCACCACCCCTGGCAGAACTCCTGAGGGAGCCTCCTGCCCTAGGCTTGTCACAGCCCCAGCTTCAGAACAGGTGTCACAGAGCCCAGGTCCTGGCCCTGGCCCTGACGTTACCATGCACTTCTCTTTCTTTAGCTCCGAAATGTACCAGCAGCAACCCCTTGCGCCCTGGAGCCTACCTTCACCCACCTCCACCCGCTCATTCCCTTGGCCCCGGCTGTCTAGGCCCTTTCTTAACGAGACTCTGCATTTCTCAAGCTCTCTTTGATGCAGGCTTTAAGGAGCCCAGCCCTGCCCGAAGGGCGTCTGGGTCAGGAGTCAGCCCTCCGGAGGCGGGTGCTGCCAAGGAAGCAGGAAGTCTGCAGGGAACTTTGGTCTTTCCTTGCATGTCGTGGGTCTCAAACTGTTACTGGGATTCCGTGATACTTTGGGAGTTGGCAGTGGGTCCCCTCAGGGCGCAGACGCTGGACATAGCGCCACCATGCTAGGCAGTGCTACTCATTCATTCAACCAACACGTATCTGTTGAGTATTTACGTAAGGAGGCGGTAGTCTAGTGTGGAGACAGGCCCACAAATAGAGATCAAATTCAGTGGAAGCACAGGGTTGAGGCAGGCGACAAAGGTGAGGTTATATTGCTCACTCCTGGAAAAAGTCCAATGCTTTATCTCCCAGACTGTAAACTCCTGGAAGGTAGGCACCACAGCTAATTTTTTAAGAAGTTTCCAGAGCCTACCACTAAGTGTAATGCACAAGGTTTCCTTAGAAAAGGATTGATAAACTGGGCATGGTGGTGTGCGCCTGGAGTCCCAGCTACTCGGGAGGCTGAGGTGGGAGGAACCCTGGAAGCCAGGAATTTGAGGATGTAGTGCACTATGATCACATCTGTGAACAGCCACTGCACTCCAGCCTGGGCAACATTGCAAGACCCTATCTCTTAAAAAAAGAAAAAAAAGGACTGATAGCTGAATGCATGAACAAATGAACGAAAATGAATGAATTGAGGTTCTGGACCCACGGCCCATGCTCTCTGGAAGAAGGCCTCCAACTCTGGGAGAACAGGAAGAGGAAGGGAGGCACCATGGGGTGCCTGGTTAGTGTATTCCTGCCCACCCCCCTTTTACAAAGTGATTATGATTAAGGAACCGTGGGCTTTCAGGCTTTATGAGACATCTTAGTTGGATGCTAAGAAACTATAGGCAACGTGACAGTTGGCAGCTATCGGAGAGAGCAGAGGTAATGGTGGCCTTGGTGTTCATTTAGAAAGTGAGCGGATGGTAAGCAGGAATGGCAGTGGGCTTGGGGTTACCCTCATTCTCACGCTTCTACAAAACCCGCCAGAAGAATGCCGTTTGGTTCCAGTCTCTGCCATCCTCCCAGCAGCTCCTGACACACCCTACAGCATCTGTGAGTGTGCGTATAAATATGTCAACAATCACAAAACTCAGCTCCGTTCTATTCACCCAAGAGTTATCAAACTTTTGCCCAGGGCCTCCCTTAGAATAAATATATAAATAAGACACACTCATTGTTCCCAAGCTCCTGCTCAC
The DNA here is from genome assembly GCF_000956105.1 of Propithecus coquereli. Lineage (NCBI taxonomy): Eukaryota > Metazoa > Chordata > Mammalia > Primates > Indriidae > Propithecus > Propithecus coquereli. Next base: position 3,786,548 of record NW_012137080.1, on the reverse strand, counting down.
AGTCTAGTGGTTCTGGCAGACAAGGACTCAACATGTTAAGTATTCATACAGTGTGGGAGATATAAACACAGGGCGGTCCAATGCTGACAGAGTCTGATCTACCGTGACAGTCTATCGTGAAGTAGAAAGCTGCACGAGGACAAGGACTCTTCATTATCATATTCCCAGCCACGCACACACACACAGAGGCACAGAGGACAGGCTCAATGAAAGTAACTTCAGCAAATGATTGCTGAATGCCAGCGGACTTCAAAGAACCAAAAATTCAGGAAGTAGACAAATCAAGATAAAAAACCAGAACAACTGTCCCCAGAGGAAACGAAGCTAATTCAGGGAACTCTAAGATAATTTTAATTTGTAACCTCAGAGTGATCCAAGAAGATATGGATCGTGTCTATAAACCCAAAACAGGTTGATGTGGAAAAGGAACGATCAAAGAAGAAAAAAGTTTCTTGGAAATTAAAACTATGATTGCTAAAATAAAATATTTAGCATAAGGGCTGGAAGAAAAATGTGCATCAGTTTCCCAGAATATAAGGCAAAAAGACCGAAATGGAGACAGAGAACCAATCTAAGGAGTCCAACATCCAATAAAGAAAATAAAGGGGAAGAAGTTATTAATATCAAGAAATAATGAAAGAAGGTTTCCCAAACCTGAAAAAAGACTCAAACCTTCCAGCATGAAAGAGCCCACCAGGATGAGGGGAAGATATCATAGATATCTTCATTAAATTGCCTGGGGCCTTCATATGCAAATACAAATGATATTTTGACCACGGATCATTAGCAACTCCCACCTCCCATATTTAAATTAAGGGTGGACAGGGCCCTGAACCATTCCAGCCCAAAGATAAGCTTTGCGGGCATCTCTGTCTACCCGGTAGATCAGAAACAGACTTGTGTAGACATTATCCTTCCCCTGACTTGTTTTCTCCAAGGGCAATAAAGGCAAATAGAAAACACCTGGCTTACCTATTTATATTCCTATAGTCATTCTCCCTGCAACTGTCCTCCCATACTAAGTAAGTAACTTTCTATAACCTTTCTCGAGAGGTTAAAAACATGGACTCCGGAGACACACTGGGTTTAAATCCTGTCTCTACCTTTTACTAGCTTTGGCAAGTTACTTAACCTCTCCGTGCCTCAGTTTTCTCATCTATAAAATGGGAATGAAAATAGTACCTACCTCAAAGGGCTGCTGTGAGGATTCAATCATTAATACATCTCAAGTGCTTACAACAGCCCCTGTTCTAAGAACAAAGACGAGATGAATGACTGCTGTTATTACTTAAAGACATGAAGTAACCAAGAGAAGAATTGCAGAGTATCATCAAAACAACCAGGTGGGTGGAGGAGGGTGGCAGGGGGTTGGGGGGGAGTGGGCGGTGCTCGAGGGGAGCTATGTTCCTAGTCTTCCAAGCCATGGCATCAGTGGACCCTGAGGATGACAGGCCAATACATGGCACTTTAAGCTTACCATCCGCTGCTATGGAAGGGACCATCAGTAGAACTACCACCAGAAACCACTGATGACAGTTTCCTCTGGGGGTAGGATTGTGGGTACCAGGGAAGATTTCTCATTTTAGGTCCCCTCTACTGTTTGATTTTCTTCATACATATATATTACTTGTATGCTTTAAAAAAAATAAGTAGTCTTTTGGTTTTAAACAGGTTGCTAGCAAAGGCTAACAGGGCCCATGGTGTGCTGGAGTGGGCTCATGACATGCAAATCCACGGGCCATGGAGGAAGTGTTTACACCATGGGAATCGGCAAATGCTACAAGCAGGGCCTTTCATTCAGAGAAGTTGGTTCATCAGCACAGCACTAGAGAAGCCATCCCTGCGGTAACTTTTAACCCTTTGACACCTCCTGCTTTAAACGCCAAAGATCAGAAGGACGGTGAGCCCTTGTTGTGGTCTGTGCTCATCCTGAGACTTAAGTGGAAATAAAATTTCACCCTTCTGCTCTTCCGGGGCCTCTGGTTGGCCTGAACCCCTGAGGATTCTGGTATTGCCGTTGAGCCAAGGTGTGACGCTAGTGATATTCCTCTCCTGACATGGTGAGAGATTCCGGACCCTGGGTGCCACTTATTCATTTATCCAAAGAACATGTATTAACACGTATCTGTCACTTACCAAGCACTAGACTGAGTGAGTTCAGTCGCAACCACAAACCCCTTATAGGGCTTCCTCCTGCCCCACTGGGAGAGCCAAGGCCCTAGAAACTTCGCAGTAGCTGGAAACGGATCTGCCTCTAGAACATCAGAATCACCTGAGCTTGTTAAATGCAGATGGCTGGGCCCTACCCCGCACCCTCCCCAAGTTTCTGATTCAGTAGAAATCATAGGGGGGGGCCAGAAATTGTGCGTTTCTAACACGATCCCAGGTGATGTGGATGCCGCTGGTCTGGGGACCACCCTTTAAGAATTATTACGGCGGAGGGCCGGGCGC
>NW_012137080.1:3780295-3781207 GCF_000956105.1 Propithecus coquereli | reverse complement strand
CTCAGGCTGGTTTCGAACTCCTGAGCTCAAACAATCCGCCCGCCTCGGCCTCCCAGAGAGCTAGGATTACAGGCGTGAGCCACTGCACCCGGCCAGAACTTTCTTACCTGTTCTTTGTAAATTCTCTGCATGGTGAAGAAGAGAGGGCGGCTTACTAAAAACACCAGCCGCTCAGCCCATCATTCGAGATCGTTCCATTCCCTACCTATAAGCCTTCTCTACTCTACAGGTGATCTGAACCCTCTGAGTGACTGGATTAAACAGAAGCATAGTCGATGGAAAGAAAAAGGAGGTCCCAGGATGTAAATATCAAATGGTTTTGCCATAAGGGAATTTGGGAAATAGTGGAGCCTGCTGTTCCCATCCTCACGCCGTCCCAATCCTGGTGGGAGTCATGTGGCCCTCTGGACTGCGGGTGGCCATCCTTCTCACCGGGTCCCCCAGGCCTGTCTTAGGCTGCAGCATTCCTGGGGTGTGTTCCTGCAGAGACAGGGCAGCGGGAGCCCTCCCACCCTGCCTCTGCCATGAGTCAGCGCCTCCTGAAGGAGAACAAGGCTATGGTATCTCCACTGTGGCGCCCCTGGGTGGGGAGGCTGCCACCTTATCTCCACAGCCCTGTGCCACTCACAGCAAAGATGCCAAGAAGCCAGTGTGTAACCAAGCTGCCTTCGCTCCCCACTGGGCAGCTCCTGGAGGAGCCCACTGCCGGGCTTCCTAGCCAGAGGCAGGCCCAGGACCCTCCGTGCCTGGTGAGCATCGCTGAGGTTGCCCTTCTCTGCCCCCAGAGGACTGCGGAGCTGGAGGGAGTTTCTGGACGTGGGGCCCAGGCAGAGAATTGACTCCAAAGCCCCCTGCACGCCCGGGTCCCTGCACCTCCTCCGCCCTGTCCTGCCATTGACGCTGGTCCCTCGG
>NW_012137080.1:3764321-3780245 GCF_000956105.1 Propithecus coquereli | reverse complement strand
CAACCAGTTCCCCGGTGCAGACTACAAACGCACTCGTGAAAACGCACACACGTTTGCATTTACTCAGCCTTCGGTGGCACAGACCGTCTATCCGTGTCGTTAGCACGTGGTTAAGTGCGTGAGCTCCGCAGTCTCAAAGCCCCAACCTCATCCTGGCCCCGCCACGTGCCTGCTGTCGGACTCTGGGCAAATCACCCCACTCTCTCTGGGCTGTCATTTCAACTGTCAGGTGGGGTTAACAACAGCGTCAACCTCACAGGATTGTCCTGGGGCACGTGCTGAACGGGGCCGTGCATGCGTGTAAAAGTGCTCAGGACACAGAAGGTGCCTAGCGCTGGAGGCCATCGTTAGCCTTGACAGAAGTAAGGGCGCTGTTGCTGCCCGTTTGTGTTCCTCACTCGTATTTGTACGAGAGGTGGTTTTGGGTGGTGGGAGGGGTGTTTGTTTTTAGTGTGCGCTCTGTGTCCTTCATCAGATAGCACTTGGGGGCTGGAGCAGCCACTTTCCTCCTTCCTCCGTGTCCTCTAAGAGTGCTGTCTTCCCAGGGTCTTGCCAATTGGTGCACGAGACAGAATGACAGAGAGAACTTCGAGAACTCAATTGTTCCAACTCCGTGCTGGAAATGCGGAAGGAGTTAAGAATTCCAGAGGAGGTCTCTGGCTCAGAAATTTCCTTTCTCTGAAATAGATATTAAAAATAAAAATAAAAAAGAGGATAGGAGACATTCAGTTTGTATGTGTTTGCATGTGCATTTTTTTTTTTTCTGTCTATGCCCACCCATCACATTAACTGTCAAAAGAGGTTTTAAAAGGTATACGTAGTAAACTCTGTGTGGTTGAGGGCTATGTCCATTCACGTGCCACTGTATCCCAGTGTCGAGCACAGTGCTTGGCGCATGGCTGGCATTCGACAAACCAGTCAAGGGCTGGACGCAGAGGCTTGAGAAAGAAAAGAAGAAATTGTGCATGCTTGAAACTCGGTTTCTCCAGCTGGTGACGAGGTGGTCATCATCAGGAAGGAAGGAAGAGCTGGACCGGTAGCTAAGAGCAACGGCCTGGTGTGGGCTCCTGCTGACCGGTGGTCTGGAATCCTGAGCTAAGTCAGGACCTGCAGTGAAACCAATTCACCAGCCTCATGGCTCCTCCGTCCCACAAATGCCCCGAGTCTATCTTTGCTCCTGCTGTTTCCTGGACCTGGGATGGCCAGATTTAGCAGATCGAAATACAGGACGTCCAGTTATTTAAATTTCAGATAAATAAGGAACACCTTTTTAGCGTAAGCACATCTCATGCGACGTTTGGGACATGTACTAAAATTGTTTTACTGTTTATCTGAAGTTTCAGTTTGGCTGGGTGTTCTGTATCTTTTTCTGTCAACACTGTCTGGGCCCAGAGTGCCCTCTTCAGCTCGTCCCCTGGGGGAGCTTCTCATCCTTCAAGGTCTGGTCCAAATGTCACTTCCAGGAGCTTCCTCTAGTACTCCACTCCACCCCAGGCAGAGTTCACTGCTCTAGCCGGTGGGCCTTCTCATACTCCACCTCACATACATCCCCCTCCTGTCCCCAGTGTGTCCCCTGCCCATGGGTGAACCCAACATTTAACACCCCTAGCACCTGCGGGTGCCCAGAACATAGAATGATGAGTTTTGGGAAGAGAGGTGGGAAAAAGTCAGAAACATAGAAGGTAAAGAAAAGAGAACAAGTCTTAGACTTTGTAGACGTGTTCTGCCTCTGTCTACCACATTAGAACTTTATTTTCTTACCTGTTCTTTGTAGATTCTCCGCATGGTGAAAAGAGAGGGCGGCTTACTAAAAACCACCAGCCGCTCAGCCCATCATTCGAGGTCGTTCCATTCCCTACCTATAAGCCTTCTCTACTCTACAGGTGATCTGAACCCCCTGAGTGACTGGATTAAACAGAAGCATAGTCGCTGGAAAGAAAAAGAAGGTCCCAGGATGTAAGTATCAAATGGTTTTGCCATAGGAGAATTTGGGAAATAGTGGAGCAGCTGACAGGGGACAACAGGCTGTCCCCATCCTCACGCTGTCCCAATCCTGGTGGGAGTCATGTGGCCCTCTGGACTGCGCGTGGCCGTCCTTCTCACCGGGTCCCCCAGGCCTTTCTTAGGCTGCAGCATTCCTGGGGTGTGTTCCTGCAGAGACAGGGCAGCGGGCGCCCTCCCACCCTGCCTCTGCCACGAGTCAGCGCCTCCGGAAGGAGAACAAGGCTACGGTATCTCCACTGTGGGGCCCCTGGGTGGGGAGGCTGCCGCCTTATCTCCACGGCCCTGTGCCACTCACAGCAAAGATGCCAAGAAGCCAGTGTGTAACCAAGCTGCCTTCGCTCCCCACTGGGCAGCTCCTGGAGGAGCCGACAGCCGGGCTTCCTAGCCAGAGGCAGGCCCAGGACCCTCCGTGCCTGGTGAGCATCGCTGATGTTGCCCTTCTCTGCCCCCAGAGGACTGCGGAGCTGGAGGGAGTTTCTGGACATGGGGCCCAGGCAGAGAATTGACTCCAAAGCCCCCTGCACGCCCGGGTCCCTGCACCTCCTCCGCCCTGTCCTGCCATTGACGCTGGTCCCTCGGCTGCCAGGGATCTGCGTGCCCTCGGCTGAGAATCCAGAGCAAGGCGCTTCTAGGCCAGTGAGCTCAGCCGTCGGGGCTCCGAGCAGAGGGGTGGCTGGTTTGGACCTGGGGAAGGATGCAGCTAAAAGGGGGGCCTCCCGGAGGGAGTGGGAGGTGGGGAGGAAGTTAAAATGATCTTCCTGGCCGGGAGCCAGAGAAGTCTCCTAAATGTCTGTCGGGGTGGAGCGCGGCTGCGCTGGGCTGGGCTGGGCTGGGGGCAGAGAAGAGGAGGGAACAGACAGGGTGGCATGGGATGACTCCATGATGCAATCACACGCTGAGCTTCCCCGGCAGTGCTGAGGGTGTGAGGCTTTGCTCTTGGAGCTGCTATAATTATATTCCGAATGGAAAAAATAATAATAATAATTCCCTGATGCATGTTGCCACTAGAGCCAGGCCGTTGAAAGGGTGGGAGAGAGAAAGAAGCTCTTTCTTCCAGGCCTGCCTACCACGCTCCCAGGGAGTTGTTCCTGGGCCCAGCTAGGGCCAGCTGCTTCCACACGGCTTCCCTCTCCTGCCAAGCAGACTTTGCGGGGTCAGCGGCCAGAGAGGCAGTTATCTGACCGACGGTGGGTCCGTCTGCCCTGTGGCCTAAGCGCTGACAGGGGCATCCGGGGGTGGGAAGGCGGGTTCTCTGGCCCCATTAGGAAAGGACACCGTGAGCCTGAGCCCTCCCTGCTCTTTCCTGGTCTTCCTTGGGCCCCGGGGCTGGCTGGGCTCGCGGCTACTGACTGCGGCTCCCAGTCTGAGGAGAGGTAACACTTGGCCTTGAGCCTGGACCTGTCCTCACTGTCAACAGCCTGGACAGCCTCGTGCAGCCCAACACCTGGCAGAGCGCAGATGCTGAGGGAGGAGGAGGGAGCAGCAGGCACACCCTTGTCCCGACACAGTAGCGACCGTCCCCTACTCCTAGGCTGGGAGGGCAAAGCAGAGGCTTAGAAGGCTCAGCCAAAAAGCCCTGGGAAGGGCAGGGGACTCTGCCTTCGTGCCTTTGAGATGCACTTGTACAATGGAAATCAGCGTCAAACCCTGGACTTTTGGTCCATCCCCCACGGCCAGGGCTCCTTGTACCTGAAGGGGCACCCTGGCAGAGGGAGAGCGCTGGTTAGTAGGAGAGAGGATGTCTGGCCTTGGGTCTTGGGATGACGACAATAGCAAGGACAGCTCCTATACTGAGGCGCACAGAACCTACACCCAACACAGAGCCTTTTCCTACACGACCTCATTCATCTTTACAGCAACCCTGTACCACCAGTGCGATCATTGGACCCACTTTAACGATGAGGAGGGCGACGCTTAGGGAGGTAAATAACTCGCCCAGGGTCCCTCAGCTGGGCACGAACCCAGAGCTGACTGTCCCCGAGTCCACCCTCTTGGTATCTCCGCTGCGGTCCCTCTGGGCCAGCAGCACTCATCCAAGGGTATCTGTGGCCAGGGTCCAGGTTCATTGTCAAAGCACATGGGTGGTGGCCCCAGGGGGAGGGCGCAGGGAAGGGAGAGGGATGCCACTGGCGCCAGAAGTGGAACCCCTGCCACCCCCTTCGCCCTGCGTGACTCTACAGAATCACCTGGCCCTCTGAGCCTCAGTTTCCTCACTTATAAAACCAGCACAATGAGACATGTGCCTTGGAAATGTGGGTAAGAAGCGCAGGAGCTAGCATCTGTGATCCCACACCTGGGGCAAGGCTTTGGCAAGTCATCCTACTGGCTAGCCTCAGTTTCCCCATTTGGAGATGGGAAGAAGGATTTCCAACACCCTTGCTTCGCCCTACCCTCATCCTTCCCCCAGGCTGAGCAGACGGGGAGGTGACAGAGGGCAGCCTGCCGAGGCTCCTCTGCCGGGCTGCTGGGCTCAGTGGTGAGTTTTGACCTTGGCCTTGGGAGGCGTGCCCGCCGGGAGCAGTGGGGCCGGCAGACAGAGGAGGGCAGGAACAATGGTTTATAGCTTTGTTTTATGGGAGGAAGCGGCATCGGGCCCAGTTCCCGGAGACTGTCCAGTGAGCTAATAGCTGGGGAATGGACTCCAGGCACATTGTTGGCTTCAGGGGAAAAGCATAATGGGGGTTTCCGCGAGGGCCTACCGCAGAAACCAGCATTGGTGCCCTGCGCACAGCTCGACGGCCACACGCTCTCCCAAGCCCCACGCAGTCCCCGGGACCCTGCTCGAGAGGGCTGCTGCCAAGCAGCGCAGCCAGGCCTGTACCCTTGGTGGCTGGGGAATTCTCGGTGGCAGCCCCACCACCTCCAGCCAGCCTTGGGGTTGCGGAGGCCCGGAAAGGGCAGGGGCCCCCAGGCCAGGGTGGGAAGCCTGCCAAGGCGGGTGAGCTGGGAGCCGAGGCTGGAGGAGCTGCTCCGGGCTGCCGCAGGATCAAAGCTGCCGTAGCCTCCCCCTCCCCGGCCTGGCCACCGGTCAGTAGAGGCCAGAGTAGGCTACCAGACAACGCCTTCCTCTTCCTCCCCCATGGAATTCCCCTTTGCAAGGGCCATTGATAGCACAGCCAGCGTGCAGGGCTTCCTGTCAGGCAAGAGAGCTGATGGCTGCAAGCAGAAGACGCTGCCGGGGGAGTCTTGTGCCAGCGTAGGTACTGGCAGCCCAGGTACCCTTAGGCTGCCACGCCCTGTGCAGTGGGGATTGTGGGTTTTGCCATCCCAGGCTGTGAGTTTTCTGTGGTTTTCCCCAAGAAACCACAGACCCTGTTACTGACCTGGGATTTTCCCCTCCTGCTGCATAGTCTTGGGTCAGAGGGAGTCCCCTGAGCGCCCTCTCTCCCACCACGCCCAGGGGAACCATGTGGCCTGGTCCCTGAGGAAGGTAGTGAGGGGGCAGCCCTGCCGGGGCCGGGCTCGGAGGAGCAGGCCCATCTCTGCGGCTGGGCAGGCGGGAACATCTCTGCTGGCGGCTCTCTCAGCCCTGTAGCTCGTCTCCCCCGACGCGGGAACTTGGCCAAGGCCGCAGGCCTGTGCCTGGCTGGAGAAGCTTGGCGCCGGCACCGTGCTTGCTGCTTCCCTCACCTCCAGCTTGGGAAGCTTCCAGAAGCTGTGTCTGGGGGAAGGGCTTCCAGCCTGTGTAGCTGGGCTCAGGATGCAGGGAGCTCAGCCGTTTAGAGCTCCCGTCTCAGCTCTACCACCACCTGTGTGTGACCTGGGGCGAGCCACCTGGCCTCACCAGGTCTCAGCTTTGTCATCTGTGAATTAGGGGCTATCGACTCGCAAGGATTAACTAAAATAATGCCTGTAAAGCAGCTCTTAGTGCCTCGTATACAGTAGGCACTCACTAAATGTCATTTTATTATCGTCATTGCCATCCTCTCCCCCTGTGCTTCTGAAAATAAGTCTCCTTGCCTTTCCCACCTTCTGGAAGCTGCCCGCATTCCTTGGCTCATGGCCGCTTCCTCCATCTTCAGAGCTGAGTTGCATCTTGAAATCTCTCTCCCCACCCCCTTCTTCCTGCTATTGCCTTCACATCTTCTCTGTCTCTGAGCCTCCTGCCTCCCTCTTATAAAAACCCTCGTGATGCCATTGGGCCCCCCAGATAATTTCATCGTCTCCAAATTCTTAATTTAATCACACCCACAAAGTCCCTTTTGCCATGTAGAGTAACGTATTCACAGGTCCTAGAGATTAGGACCTGGACTTATTTTTGGTTTATTTTGTAATAGCTTTATTGAAATATAATTCACATGCTAGGCAATTCACCCATATAAAAAGTGTACAGTTCAGTGGTTTTTAGTGTATTCACAGATATGTGCAAACGTTACCCCAGTTTTAGAACATTTTCTTCATCTCAAGAAAAAGTTTATAACCTTTAGCTCTCATGCACCCCTCATCCCCTGCCCTAAGCAACTGCTAAGCTACTTTCTGTCTCTATAGATTTCCCTATTCTAGACTTTCATATGAATGTAATCATATAATATGTGATCTTTTGCATCTGATTTCCACTTAGAATATGTTTAGGGTTTATCCAAGTTGTAGCGTGTGTCAGTAGTACTATACTTCCTTCTTTTTTATGGTCTAATGTTATTCCATTATATGGATATACTGCATTTTGTTTATCCATTCATCTGTCGATGAGCACTTGGTTTGCTTTCATCTTTTGGCTATTATGAATAATGCTGAAATAAGCATTTGTGTACAAGTTTTTGAGTGGACATCTGTTTTCATTTCTGTTTTAATTTCTATCTAGGAGTGGAATTGCTAGGTAGGATATGGATATCTTTGGAGGGGTCATTATTCTATGTGCCACACTCTTAACTTCAGAGTCTCGAAAGAATCCTATAACTGGGGCCACCCTATACATTTATTCACTTGAGTCAGGAGTGCAGCTACTGCTGCAAGAGAAGGCAAATTCATAGGCACACATTAGGCAGCAAGTAGGATGGGGCAATGCCAAGGGTAACTACAACAGAGACCCATCGATGTGACTTTGCTCACACCTCCCCTCTAAAGTGTTTGCAAGCTGTGAAGTGGCTACACTTTATTTTTTCCTTGGAGGGTCTGTGATGAATCCTTTCTATAAACCTCTCCTCCTACCCCAGCTGGTCTGAGCGGGTTCCTGGTTAAGACACTAGTAATAGCCACCTTGCAAGATGGTTTTGAGGATTTGGTGAAGGCTCAATGAGAAAACTCACATGAAAGTGCTAAAGACAGAGTAGGTGTTCAGCAAATATAGCTAAATCCACTATATTTTTTCTAGCTATTTCAAAGATGAAGGTGGGAAGGAGATCCAAGTTGAACTCAAGCTCTGTTTGAGCTGGATCCAAGCTTGGGAGCCCACAAGGCCTCCAGCAGTGTCAAGCCCAGCAGAAATGGATGCAGGAGGTGGTGGGGGCCCTTTGGGAGGGGACAGGAGCAGCTCAGAGTGGGGAGCCCTAGAGGGGACAGCAGTGGGAAGAGGGCAGATGACTGACTATGCAGCTGGGACTAGTTTGAGACATACATGAGACATCCCTGGGACTTTCAGAAATAGTCACAAGAACTTTACAGAAAGCCAGGTATGTGGCTGGGCAGGAGGGCAGGAGCCAGAGAGACAGGAATAGGCCCAGTGCAGTGCTCTGCAGCCCACGGGGCTCTTCTGTGCCCTCTCATTCGGATTTCCCACCTGGGAGAATTCAGTGCCAGGCAGGCTGCCTCCTGGAGACCAATAGAGGGGAGATGCTTTGCATCTCCTTGCCTGCGCAAGGCTCAGGGCTCACTGCCAGGACAGTATCTTTCACTCTTACTCCCTCTGAAATGCTTTTATCACCAAAGACTCTCTCCAGGAGCCACCTTGAATTGAGGACTTGAATTCAAGGGGGTTTGTCTTATTTGCCAGGACAAAGTTTGCGTCAAATTGGCCAACCTAGTAAAGTCACAGGGTAGGGAACTCAGCAGGGGCAGGGGCCAGAAAGGAGCATTATCTCAGCCCCCGCAGCTAAACTGCTCTTATCACCGGGCAGGCTGCTGAATGGGGAAGAAGGCTGCGTAGGGCGGGGCAGGAGGAGAGAGATGAGCTCAGATGGGTGGGGAGGCCGATGGGTGGGAGACGAGACCCAGGAGGAGATATGCAAGGGACCCTGAGCGAGAGAAAGTGAGAGCTGGAGGCACAGAGAGCAGGGAAATAAGGTAGGTGAGCTGATCATTCATTCATTAAACCAGCATGTACTGAGTGCCAGCTGTGTACCGGGCCATCGGACAGGCTCTGCACACCCGGGCGAATGAGGTAGCATCCCTGTCCTTGGAACCAAGGGCTCTTGACCCAGTGGGTCCCTGGGAGATGGGCAGCTCACACTTCGGGGTCCTTTCCCACCAGCACACACATTCTTACCTCCAGGTGAGACTTTTTCCTTTGGGACTGATAAATGGAAAATTATTTCACTAAAAAACTCTCATGACCCCAACGTCTTCCGTGTCAATGTTTATTCCACAGGCAGAACAAGAGTGAGGGGCAAGAGCACAGAGCGCAGAGCAGTGGCCACTGGGGCTGCCAAAATGTGTCCCTGGAGGGCCTTGTCTCTACTCACAAGGGTCTGCCCCTCTCCTGGACACCCCACTCCCACCCAAAAATGCACAGGACCACAGACCAGAGAGCAGAGGGAGGGAACAGTCAGAGATCTAGGCATGTGGCAGGAGAATGAGTCCAAGCTTAGGGGACAAAGGCATCATGGAAGAATGTGGAGAATGCCAGAGACCAAGACAGGGGTTCTTGGTTTACACTGGGCTCCGCCGCTGGCAAGCTGTGGCACTGAGCATGTACGCTCTCAGAGCCTTGGTTATTTCTCTCTCAGATGAGGACGGTGTCTCCCATGGTAGCTGTAGGAACTGAAATGTGTGTTAGTGTGCAAACCCCGATGTCAGAATCCACCTCTGTAGGAGGAGAACCAAGGGAAGGGAATCCATCTCCTCCTCCCTGGAGACACAAGTGGATCAGCTGCTGCCCCAGGCATTCAGGGGACTCAGCCTCTGGGCCTGGTGCCTGGGCTTCCACACTGGAGTCTCAGGGGCTGGCCTGGTTCTTTGTAAGAGGAATCACTCCCTCCCCTCAACGCCCTGCTGCTAAACTTTGCACAGAAGATGGGTTCATATTTTCACCCCCAAGGAACCTTAAATCTGCACAGTCCTCAGTTTCAAAGCCTTTCCTCATTCACTAACTAGCCCTGTAGAATGGATAGGGTAGCTAATTAAGAAACCCACTTTACAGATGAGCAAACAGAGGCCCAAAGAAGTTAGATTGCCCTAGGGTCAGTCAGCTGGGAAAGATCCCAGGGCTACCATTCCGTTCAAGGCGTTTCCCACCAAATGGTGCCACAGCTCAGAGGGGGACTTCTGCGCCCCAACCCTCCAGCTCAGCCATTGGCTGAGGCAGACAGGGACGTGTGAGAGCCCGGGCAGACTCATAATTTGGTTCTCCCTCTGTAAATATCCACACAGCATTTCCCTTTCAAAAAAGCCTTCTTTTAAAGGTTGAAATAAATGATTTATGACATACTTAGGCTGTAACAAAACATTTTAACCTAATCAAATTTGTCTTTCTTTTCGGTTTTTCCATCACTCATAGCATTAGTCACTCACAAGCATCAGAAGAGAAGTGACTGGCAGAGATATACGAATAGTTACAACATCTTATGCAAAACAGGCTTTAAAATTTTTTTTCCAGCATTCGCATCAGCAAAAATATTTCCCACTTTTCTGTGGTTCTGCTCAGTTTTGTTTTCTTCTGCAGTTTTGAAATTAAGCAACTTCTCAAGACAGGCATCGGTTAGATGGCTTATAGCTGTAAGAAACCTAAAACTCAATCCAACAATGAAGAAAGTCATTGTTTCGCTGATCTGCTAATCCAGGGGACCCTGAAGGGCAAACTTCGGGATCAGCTCAATGCGGTGGCTCTGCTCCACTGCCAGCAACCCTGGCAGCTGTGTGTTCCTCCAAGCCTTGCTTCGTGCACACGCTGGCTAATCTCGTAGGAGCAAAAGGGCTCAGTGACTAGTCAAGAGGTGGAAGCAACCCATGTGTCCATCAGTGGATGAATGGATAAACAAAATGTGGTATATACAGTTGGGCACAGTGGCACACACGTGTAGTCCCAACTACGTGGGAAGCTGAGGTGGAAGGATCGCTTGAGACCAGGAGTTTGAGGCTGCAATGAGCTATGATTGCACCTGTGAATAGTCACGGTACTCCAGCCTGGACAACATAGCAAGACCCCATCTCTAAAAAAAAAAAATGTGGTATATGCATACAATGGAACAGTGTTCAGCCTTAAAAAGGAAGGAAATTCTGACACATGCTACAATATGGATGAGGCTTTAAGATATCATGCTAAGTGAAATAAGCCAGTCACAAAAGGACAAATACCGTATGATTCCACTTATATGAGGTACCAAGAGTAGTCGAATTCACAGAGACAAAAAGTAGAATGGTGGTTCTACTTTCTGCTTTTCAACCATTCTACTCCTGTGTCTACTTTCACTGTGGGGGGATTGGCAATGGGGTTGTTATTGTTCAGTGGGTTCAGAGTGTCAGTTTGGGAAGATGAGAACAGTTCTGGAGATGGGAGGTGGCGAGGGTTGCACAGCACTGTGAATGTCCTTAGTGTCACTGAACTGTACACTTAAGAATGGTGATAACGGTAAATTTTATGTTCTATACATGTTACCACAATTTTTAAAAATGGCTAAGTAGCCCCAGTGTTCCCACCACATCCCACTGAAAAGAACTCTCTTTAAGGGAAATAACGCTTCTTTTCCAGATGCCCCTAACAAATCAACCCTCTCATTAGGGTCACATCTTCTCATTGCTGTATCATTCCTGTGGCCAGGAATCATGCTCTGCACTGATGGGCTCAGGCATAGGTTCCTGACCCAGTTACTGCCACAAAAGGGGGTTGCGATCACCCTTAGACCAGTCGGGGCCAACCCCACAGGAAGGGCTGAGCCAACTTCCCCTGCACCATGTGGGGGAGGGGATCTGGGGGAGGGGGAGGAGCTTGGGGCATGGGAGTGAGGGAACACCTGAACAAAGAAACGCAGGCAGAGGGAAGGGTGGGGGACATTAGAAGCTGGTGGTGGTAGCAGAGACTGTGGGCCCTCGACCAACACCCATTCTTCCCTCTTCCTGGACGCACAACCAGACCGCGTTTCCCAGCCTCCTTTGCGGTTGTGCGTGGCCACAGGACTAGGAACTGGCTGGTGGAAGGTGAGTGGAAGGCAGTGCTTCACCTCTAGGCCTGAACCCTAAGTCAGGGGGCCTGCCACCCCCTCCCGCAGCTTCTACCACACGGAGGACGGCATGGCCTTCGGGGGATGGTGGAACAACTCAGTGGAAGAAACCTGGGCCCCCAAACATCTGCCCCCCAAACTAGGGTCACTCGCTTCACCATTGTCACACACAAGAGAAATAAACTATCCTCTTTAAGTCGCAAGAGGGCTGAGCAAAGACAGCCCACTGCCTATTTTTTTTTTTTTTTTGAGACAGAGTCTCGCTTTTGTTGCCTGGGCTAGAGTGCTGTGGCATCAGCCTAGCTCACAGCAACCTCGGACTCCTGGGCTCTAGGGATCCTCCTGCCTCAGCCTCCCGAGTAGCTGGGACTACAGGCGCGAGCCACCACGCCCGGCTAATTTTTTATTTCTATTTTTAGTTCACTTGCTAATTTTTTCTATTTTTAGTAGAGACAGGGTCTCGCTCTTGCTCAGAGCTGGTCTCGAACTCCTGAGCTCCAGCGATCCTCCCGCCTCGGCCTCCCAGAGTGCTACGATTACAGGTGTGAGCCACCGCGCCCGGCCAACCACCGCCTATTTTTATAAATAGTGTTTCATGGGAACACGCCGACCATCGCAGATCCATGCATTGTCTGTGACCGCTTTCCCTCGGCAGGGCCTGAGTCCAGCAGTTACAACAGAGACCGCACGACCTACAAAAGCTGCAAGATTTACCCTCTGGCCCTTCACAGAAGTTTGCGATCCCTAGCCCACATCGTCACTGCTTCCCTTTGTCACACAACCTACACTGCTCGCAACAGGAGATGCCTTAAAGTGTTCTAAATTCAGATAATGCACCACCTTTTCCCAGGAAATAGCTGCTGCCGTGTGGTATGGCCACTTCAGGTGACTGTCAGCCTCAGGGTTGGCGATCCAGGCAGAGTTGCACCAGGCGGCCTGTGAGACCGTTGTCAATAGAAATGAGTAGGCCAGGGACGAGCATCGCTCTTACTCCTACGCAGTGGCTTTGTTTTCTCTGGCAGGAGCTAGACCCACTTTCGCAGCACAGTTATGAGAAAAGAAGTGTGCAGAAGCTGAGTGAACGGGCCCCACACTTCTTTCAATGATGCTCTGAGCCCCTCACAGATCAGCACCCACCCCAGGAAGCAGCCCGCTGACCCACCCTTCACCCGGCGCTGGGCGCTGTGTCAGACGCGTCTCCCAGGCTGGTTTCTGCCTGCCCGGCCCTGGCAGGGCCGACGAGAGGCCCTGGAGCGCTGGAGCAGGGACACCTGCTGGTCCTCGTGGTTTCTCGAAAGGCAGGACTCTTTATACTCTCCGTCGGGGAAAGTTCTGATCTGTCAGTAAGATGTGAGCTGTCAACTCTGTGGGTCTGTGAGTTAGTTGTCTCTGGAGGAAAATGTCCCGGGAATGATGAAGAGGAGGGTTTGGGGTTGCATGGAGGCTCAGCAGGGAAAGAGAGAAATTCCTGAGGCCAACTTCAGCGATGGGCAGCTCGGCGGTTCCTCCCAAGCAAGCCCTCAGGAGTCAGGCACGTGAGTTGGAACCTCAGCCTCGCAGCCTGCTAACTATGTCATCCCGGGCAGGTGGCTTCACTTTTCTGTTCCGCAAATCAGGCCGAGAGTGGGAGTGCGTCTCTCCTCGGGTTATTGCAAACGTTGCGTGAGATCTTGCCCAACAAATGTTAGCTGTTTGCTCCAGAGTTTAATACCTCTGATCACTACAAGCTTTGAAGGCAAGATAAAATAATTCGAACTCGTGAGTGCCAGGAGGGCTTTGAGAAAAGCAAACCTGCCAGAAGACGATGCCTGGCTGGATCAGAATTCGCCAGTGGGCGCTTGAGACCAGAGTCTCAGCGCGGCTGTGATGGGGACGGGGCGTGGGGGGGATGAGGGGAGACTGTCCTTCCTGCCACTAAAAGTTACTGGCAAGAGAACGAGAATGAACCAGTTCTGGAAAAGTAATTTCTGGGCCCCATCTGTATTTGAAGCTTGAACTCTTTTTTTTTTTTTAAACAGTTTTATTGGGATATAATTGACAAATAAAAATTATATATATTTAGGGTACACAACTTGTGTGTACATTGTGAAATGGTCACTGCAATCAAGCTCATTGCCATATCCATCACCTCACATAGTTATCTTTGTGTGTGTGTGTGTGTGATGAGAACACTAAGATCTATCCTCTTAGCAAATTTTAATTATAGAATACAGAATTGTTAACTACAGTCACCATGCAGTACTTATTCCAGAACTTAGTCATCTTACGTAACTGAAACCTTGTGCCCTTTGACCGACACCTCCCAATTGTGCCTCCCCCCAACCCCTGGTAACCACAATTCTGCTCTCTGCTTCAATCAGTTGGACCTTTTTTGATTTTACATATAAGTGAGATTATGCAATATCTGTCTCTCTGTGTCTGGCTTATTTCACTTAGCGTAATGTCCTCTAGGTTCATCGATGCCACAAATGGCAGGATTGCCTTCTTTTATTAAGGCTGAATAGTTTTCCATCGTCTGTAAATATCAACAATTTTTTAGCCATTGCTCCAGCCGCAGACATTTGAATGGTTTACCTGCCAACCTCCAAGAGAAATGCTGGAGCCCAACTAGCTCTTGGGAAATGCCCATTCGAAGTCGCTGAGAAGGACTCGGCTAAATTTTTCCCATCCTGAGACTCCGCTGCAGCGTCACCTCCCCAGGGAGGAGACCGGAGAAAGGGACTGGGGGAAAGGACACGATTGGGTCTTAATAAACTTAACTCTGAGAAATAAAAGCAGTATTCAGCATCCACCTGGGTTTCCAATATCCTTTTCAGAGGGAGTCAGGGAGTCAGTCAGCTACTAGGGAGGCTGAGGCAGGAGGATTGCTTGAGCCCAGGCATTTGAGGTTGCAGCGAGCTATGATCATGCCACGGCACTCTAGCCCAGGCACTCTAGCCCACCTCCCAGGGAAGGATATGAGAACTCAGTTTGGTTCTCGAACCTTTGTAAACCCACGCTTGCTATGTTGATGATGGCTGGCCGGATGTCCCAGAGGAAAACTAGCCCGGGAAAGGGGACAGGGGGTCCCATGAGCCTGTGTTGGAGGCAGAGAGAGGGAAAATCAGCGTTCTGCCCCCATCCGTGTCCCCGGCAAAGACAGGAGTGCCAGCTTTCCCAAAGAGAGGAACCTTGGCAGAGGCCCTGGGGACTGGACCAAGGAAACAAGGCAGGGACCACACGGGGGCTTTGGGCCTGAGAGGGGCCTGGAGGGTGGCGGTGGCTGGGGCCTGGGGTGGGCTCCATGAAGACCCAACACGCTGGCTCGGGAGTCTCAGATGTGGGTGTGAATCCCTCCACTTCCAGCTGTAATTCACTAGCTGTGTGACCTTCCTCTGTCTCCACCGATCATCGCTGAGCCTCAGTTTCCTCATCTGTGAAATGAAGATAATCTGGCAATTACGGTTCAAAAT
This sequence comes from Propithecus coquereli, assembly GCF_000956105.1. Lineage (NCBI taxonomy): Eukaryota > Metazoa > Chordata > Mammalia > Primates > Indriidae > Propithecus > Propithecus coquereli. The sequence continues at coordinate 3,765,478 of NW_012137080.1, read as the reverse complement.
GTGAGAAAATCGATGTCCACAATACCGTGTCTGACCCAGAGTGAAAGCTCAACGAATGCTGGCTGTGCTGTGGTCTCCCAGACCCACCCGCCCCCGGCTGAAAGGCTGTCCTCACCGTCTCCCTCATAAACCAAGCCGGGGTCAAAGTTGCAGCCCATGGTGACAGCAGGACCGTGCTTGTGGGAAGTTCACTGACTCACATGCCTCTGAATCGGTGACCCTCTTTCCTTGGTGTGGGCCAGCATCTGTGGACTCGGTGGTCCAGAACGTGCGGGCTACGCCAAGGCTTGGCACTTGGGTGTCCATTCCCTGGCACCCGTCAGCAGCCTGAGACACAGGTTGCCCTGGCGAGATGCCCTCACAGTCATCACTATAGGCCTTGGCATTGTGCAGGCAGCTGGTGTGAGCCCAGCCTCACCCCTGCACAGAATTTGCCAGTTTCACAGTTTCCTTCCAGCCCAGCCTGCCCCCAATGGCAGCCAAGTTTCGCCCGGGCAGGCTGTGTTCCCATTTTCTGCACCTCATCCTGCCCAGAGGGGATAGCTGCTGAGAGGCTCACGGGATCTCGGAGGAGCTGCCCCAACAGGCTGGGGTGGCAGGAGCCCTCGGTCTCTTCTGGGCTCCCACCACGCAGAGCCCTGCGTCCAGCCCCATGCAGGCGGCCTGCCAGCTTCTCCCGTCTCGTTTGCTTATCTCTGTTTGTTTTGGAGGCTTCTGGGAAGCAGGACTCCGCCTGAGGGAATCTGGCTCCGGAGACTTGTCACACCTGAGACTTTGAACTCTTGGGAATGCCCAACTCCACTGGTCACTTCAGGCCCGGCTGTGGGGACAGACACCACCACAAGGGCTTGCAGGAGGCCTCTCCCAGCCCTCGCCAAAGCACCCAAGGCAGAGTTCGTGGACAGGGATCACCTGAAACCACCGCTGTCGGGGCGTCGATGAATGTTACTGTCATCTCCTGCTCTGTCTGGGAGAAAAAAATCATAAGTGCTTTATATTTCTCGCATAATTTGTCTGGATTTGTTTTAATATAAATGTAACGTCTAGGGGAAGATTAGCCGAGTAAATTATGGACCTGTCCTTGTGATCACTTGATAGCAGAAACTCCCAATTTACCCCTCTTTGGGAAACAAGGATGAGAAGTACCGTTTGTAAAA
>NW_012137080.1:3759931-3763276 GCF_000956105.1 Propithecus coquereli | reverse complement strand
TCTATCTCAAAAAAAAAAAAAAAAATGTTTAATAGCCATCTTTATACAAACATCTTTGCACATTTATCTGAAAACATACTTGGGATAAAATTCCTAAAAGTGGAATTCCTGGGTCAAAAGATAAGAACATTTTAAGGCTCTGAGCACACCCTGCCTTGGCTGGTTTCTTTCTTTGCTTCTACAAAAGCACCTTATGATCAGGGAAGTATTTGCCTAAACTTTCAGCAATGTTACAATTTTGTCATTATATGTGTAGATTATAATCCATCTGGACTAATCACGACACTAATAGTACCAGCTAATACTCACCAAGTGGGGATTGGAGCCAGACACGGAGCTAAGAACTTCACATGCATATCGCACTTCGCCCCTACAGTTATGGTGAGGAAGGAACAATTTTTAACCCCTGGCACATAAGAAGAAACTTAAGATTTGAATTTCACTTGGTACACAGGATGAGGTTTTCCCACATTAGTCTAACATCATTTTTTAAACAACGAATCTTTCTCCACATCCCATTCCTCATACACTACCAATTTCTTTTCATACGTGGGATCTGTTCCTGGGCTTTCTCTTCTTTTCCACTAAGCTGCCTCTCCTTTCTTCATTTCACAGTTTTCATCATTGAAGATCTATAACGCATTTCAATATCTGAAAATGAGGAGCCACCTTGCCCTTTGTTACCCAGAAATTTTATGATTCTATTCATTCAGACACTTATTTCCAGGTGAATTGTTCTGGGTGAATTCATTTTGTCAGATTAAAAATAAACCTATAATATTTTTATGAGAGTTGCATAAAACTTATACATTTGGGCAAATGGCATTTTACAGTGCTAAGAGTTCTCCATGTGGCATGATTTGCCTTTTATTTAATGTCCCTCGGTGTAGTTTGGCAGATTTTTATTACGAGCGCTGCACAGTTCCTGTAAATGTTATTCCTTGGTGTTACTAAGGTAAATGGGATCTTTTCGCATTACGTTTTCTGACCAGTTAACACAAGTGTATAGGAAAGCTGGGAACTAGGTATTATCATTCCTCATGTACAGATGAAGAAGAAATCGAGGGCAAGGCACGGCTCCATACGAGGCTCAGAGTTGAGCTTAGAGATGTCCAGAGGTTCGGCGGTGTCTGAACCTGCCTCCGTGTCACATTCGTCCCCTCGGCAGGAAGATGCTGGACTCCCCAAAGGCCACGTCTATTCACACTTGGGTCTCCCGGCTGGACGTCTGCTACCTGGACAGTTCCAGATTCAAGAGCAGCTAAACACCGGAGGGAAGCGAGGTCCCCAGCCCGACCAAGCTCCAGGCCATGACTGTGCCTAGCAAACCCCAGACCCCAACAAGAGGAGGCCTCGTCAGGTGAGCGCAGCTGCAGGTGATGGCCCAGTAGGACTTCGGACCACTGATTTGAGGGCGGTTGCTCTTACTGTTTGGAGTTAGAATCTGATGAATTCTATGGACTCTCTCTCAGAAAAATGCCCCCAATGCTGCTGACATTTCCAGAGGATGTATGGACAGCCCCAAAACACTCCCGGGGACCCCTGCATGAAATTAACACCCCTGTCTTAAGACGACGGGCCAGCCAAGGGTTCCTCCAGGTGGGTGGTGTTGAGAGATGGGGGCAGGTTTAGAGGACAGAGGTCCTTGGGTCTGTGTCACCCTGGCTGGGTCACTTCTCTCTCGAAATCTTTATTTTCTCTGTGAGAGCCATATCCACGCAGTCTAGTCACAGGTTGTTTGGGGATCGACTGAGATCATGTTTATGAAAGTGCTTTGAAAACGGCAGCTGAGTAACACAAAGGTAAAGGGTGATTCATGCCAGGAAAGAGAATCTAATGAGGCGGCCCTGGGCTCCGGCAGGCAGTAAAGGCATCTGCGTCTCTTAGCGAGTGTTATTGGCTCTCACGACACCTACGGCCCCAGGTGAACTTGGCCTTCTCACACCGCCTACCCCACCCCCCTGTAGCTAAGGGCCCTCCCTGCCTGCCACTTCACAGGTTGTGGGGCTGCTATGCTGATCCAGCTAAAACCGTGATTAAGTGTCTGCACGCTGGAAAAAGAAGTGTCAGGGCTCGTGGTACACGGATATGTTTCTGTTGTTGTCATAAAAATTAATAATTAATCTTCCCTGCGTGCTGGAGGAGAACAACCGGGAGCCTCAGAGTGACAGGCCAGCCCTCCTGTCCGCCCCCTACCCCGACCCTGTCTCCACTAAAATGAGGGGCTACGCTTGACGGAAGTGAATTTGCAACGGAAAACTTCTGCAAAATGTAATAATAAAGCCATATCCCTTACGAGAGACCTTGAAGGCCTTCCGAGCGGCCGTCCTCCTGCTCCCGGTAGGGGATGCCACCTGTTCCCATGCCCCGGTGTGAACCGCGTGTGCTGGGGGTGGGGCCAGGAGAAGAGGGCAAAAGAGCATGTCACTGGAAGGCTCCTCCTAAGTACGAATGGCTGCTCCCTTCTCCCCAGGATAGATCTGCACGGGGACATGCTGCTTCGGTCCCCCATGCTCCCGGGCAGGGCAGTGTCGGGATTGGCAGGAGGGTTTTGAACACCCGGCTCTCAGAGCCACCTGCCTACAGTGCTCCTGTTTGGAGGGTGGGTGGGGTGCGCTGTCCTCCTTTGATCCTCTCCTTGGAGAGAGAGCCAGATGGGGCATGGAATGTCTTTCTGACTTCCCAGTTCCTGGCTCGGTGGCAGGTATACAACAGGAGCTTAATAAAAGACTCTTGGACAGATAAATGAGACCTTCTCCCATGCTTCACCTGCGTCCTCTCGAATCCCTGCTCAGCTCCCTCTCCGTCAATTTGAGTATCTCCTCTCCTTCCGACTTTTGTTCAAACAGCACCTCCCAGGGAGGCCTCCAGCTGAACCCCCGCCCTCCCCAGCTCTGCACCCCGGTCCTGTGTCCCTGCATCTTTGCCGATCCCACCAAGGAGCTTCAAGGTGTGCACTCTCTTCAATGGCAGTAAGGACTATGTGCTGAGCAGCGTTACACATTACTTTTGACGGCCGGGCGAGGTGACTCAGGCCTGTAATCCTAGCACTTTGGGAGGCCCAGGTGGGAGGATCGCTTGAGCCCAGGAGTTCAAGACCAGCCTGAGCAACATAGTGAGACCCCATCTCTATTAAAAATAGAAAAATTAGCTGGATCTGATAGTGCTCACTTGTAGTCCCAGCTACTCGGGAGGCTGAGACAGGAGGATCACTTGAGCCCAGACGTTTTTTTTTGTTTGTTTTTGAGACAGAGTCTCAGTCTTTTGCCCAGGCTAGAGTGAGTGCCGTGGCGTCAGCCTAGCTCACAGCAACCTCAAACTCCTGGGCTCAAGCGATCCTCCTGC